>NW_027490789.1:0-48699 GCF_050948175.1 Xylocopa sonorina | reverse complement strand
ATCTGCAAACGCTATTTCCTAGCTAGGAAGTGTGGCATTCACATTCATTTGAAGTGTAGACGAGGAATACATAACACTCCGCAAATCATATTATATCTTACCATGAAACATAGAAGTGTGATGCGATATCGCGTTTTAAGAATCATAAGAACTCTATTGCAACGATACGTAGACATCTGCAAACGCTATTTCCTTGCAAAGAAGTGTCGCATTTACATTCATTTGAAGTGTAGACGAGGAATACATAACACTTCGCAATTCATATTATATCTTACCATGAAACATAGAAATGAGATGCGATATCGCGTTTTTAGAAGCATCAGAAATCCAATGCTACGATACGTAGACATCTGCAAACGCTATTTCCTTGCAAGAAAGTGTCGCATTTACATTCATTTGAAGTGTAGACGACGGATACATAACACTTCGCATATCATATTATACCTTACCATGAAACATAGAAATGAGATGCGATATCGCGTTTTAAGAATCATAAGAACACTATTGCTACGATACGTAGACATCTGCAAACGCTATTTCCTTGCAAGGAAGTGTCGCATTTACATTCATTTGAAGTGTAGACGAGGAATACATAACACTCCGCAAATCATATTATACCTTACCATGAAACATAGAAATGAGATGCGATATCGCGTTTTAAGAAGCATTTGAACAATATTGCTTCGATACGTAGACATCTGCAAACGCTATTTCCTTGCAAGGAAGTGTCGCATTTACATTCGTTTGAAGTGTAGACGAGGAATACATAACACTCCGCAAATCATATTATATCTTACCATGAAACATAGAAATGAGATGCAATATCTCGTTTTAAGAAGCATTTGAACTCTATTGCTTCGATACGTAGACATCTGCAAACGCTATTTCCTTGTAAGGAAGTGTCGCATTTACATTCATTTGAAGTGTAGACGAGGAATACATAACACTTCGCAATGAATATTATATCTTATCATGAAACATAGATATGAGATGCAATATCTCGTTTTAAGAAGCACTTGAACTTTATTTCTTCGATGCGTAGACATCTGGAAACGCTATTTCCTTGCAAGGAAGTGTCGCATTTACATTCATTTGAAGTGTAGACGAGGAATACATAACAGTTCGCAAATCATATTATATCTTACCATGAAACATGGAAATGAGATGCGATATCGCGTTTTAAGAATCATAAGAACTCTATAGCTTCGATACGTAGACATCTGCAAACGCTATTTCCTTGCAAGAAAGTGTCGCATTTACATTCATTTGAAGTGTAGACGAGGAATACATAACAGTTCGCAAATCATATTATATCTTGCCATGAAACATAGAAATGAGATGCGACATCGCGTTTTAAGAAGCATTAGTACTCTACTCCTACGATACACAGACATCTGCAAACGCTCTTTCCTAGCGAGGAAGTGTTGCATTCACATTCATTTGAAGTGTAGACGAGGAATACATAACACTTCGCAAATCATATTATATCTTACCATGAAACATAGAAATGAGATGCGATATCGCGTTTTAAGAAGCATTAGAACTCTATTGCTACGATACGTAGACATCTGCAAACGCTATTTCCTTGCAAGGAAGTGTCGCATTTTCATTCATTTTAATCGTAGACGAGGGATGCATAACACTTCGCAATGAATATTATATCTTATCATGAAACATAGATATGAGATGCAATATCTCGTTTTAAGAAGCATTTGAACTCTATTGCTTCGTTACGTAGACATCTGCAAACGCTATTTCCTTGCAAGGAAGTGTCGCATTTACATTCATTTGAAGTGTAGACGAGGAATACACAACAGTTCGCAAATCATATAATATCTTACCATGAAACATAGAAATGAGATGCGATATCGCGTTTTAAGAAGCATTAGTACTCTACTCCTACGATACGCAGACATCTGCAAACGCTCTTTCCTAGCGAGGAAGTGTTGCATTCACATTCATTTGAAGTGTAGACGAGGAATACATAACACTTCGCAAATCATATTATATCTTACCATGAAACATAGAAATGAGATGCGATATCGCGTTTTAAGAAGCATTAGAACTCTATTGCTACGATACGTAGACATCTGCAAACGCTATTTCCTTGCAAGGAAGTGTCGCATTTTCATTCATTTTAATCGTAGACGAGGAATGCATAACACTTCGCAATGAATATTATATCTCATCATGAAACATAGATATGAGATGCAATATCTCGTTTTAAGAAGCATTTGAACTCTATTGCTTCGTTACGTAGACATCTGCAAACGCTATTTCCTTGCAAGGAAGTGGCGCATTTACATTCATTTGAAGTGTAGACGAGGAATACACAACAGTTCGCAAATCATATAATATCTTACCATGAAACATAGAAATGAGATGCGATATCGCGTTTTAAGAAGCATTAGAACTCTATTGCTTCGATACGTAGACATCTGCAAACGCTATTTCCTAGCGAGGAAGTGTGGCGTTCACATTCATTTGAAGTGTAGACGAGGAATACATAACACTCCGCAAATCATATTATATCTTACCATGAAACATAGAAATGAGATGCGATATCGCGTTTTAAGAAGCATTAGAACTCAACTTGCTACGATACGTAGACATCTGCAAACGCTATTTCCTAGCGAGGATGTGTCGTATTTGCATTCATTTGAATTGTAGACGAGGAATACATAACACTCCGCAAATCATATTATATCTTACCATGAAACATAGAAATGTGATGCGATATCGCGTTTTAAGAATCATAAGAACTCTATTGCAACGATACGTAGACATCTGCAAACGCTATTTCCTTGCAAAGAAGTGTCGCATTTACATTCATTTGAAGTGTAGACGAGGAATACATAACACTTCGCAAATCATATTATATCTTACCATGAAACATAGAAATGAGATGCGATATCGCTTTTTAAGAATCATAAGAACTCTATTGCTACGATACGTAGACATCTGCAAACGCTATTTCCTTGCAAGGAAGTGTCGCATTTACATTCATTTGATGTGTAGACGAGGAATACATAATACTTCGCAAATCATATTATATCTTACCATGAAACATAGAAATGAGATGCGATATCGCGTTTTAAGAAGCATCAGAAATCCAATGCTACGATACGTAGACATCCTCAAACGCTATTTCCTTGCAAGAAAGTGTCGCATTTACATTCATTTGAAGTGTAGACGACGGATACATAACAATTCGCATATCATATTATACCTTACCATGAAACATATAAATGAGATGCGATATCGCGTTTTAAGAATCATAAGAACCCTATTGCTACGATACGTAGACATCTGCAAACGCTATTTCCTTGCAAGGAAGTGTCGCATTTACATTCATTTGAAGTGTAGACGAGGAATACATAACACTCCGCAAATCATATTATACCTTACCATGAAACATAGAAATGAGATGCGATATCGCGTTTTAAGAATCATAAGAACTCTATTGCAACGATACGTAGACATCTGCAAACGCTATTTCCTTGCAAAGATGTGTCGCATTTACATTCATTTGAAGTGTAGACGAGGAATACATAACACTTCGCAAATCATATTATATCTTACCATGAAACATAGAAATGAGATGCGATATCGCTTTTTAAGAATCATAAGAACTCTATTGCTACGATACGTAGACATCTGCAAACGCTATTTCCTTGCAAGGAAGTGTCGCATTTACATTCATTTGATGTGTAGACGAGGAATACATAATACTTCGCAAATCATATTATATCTTACCATGAAACATAGAAATGAGATGCGATATCGCGTTTTAAGAAGCATCAGAAATCCAATGCTACGATACGTAGACATCCTCAAACGCTATTTCCTTGCAAGAAAGTGTCGCATTTACATTCATTTGAAGTGTAGACGACGGATACATAACAATCCGCATATCATATTATACCTTACCATGAAACATATAAATGAGATGCGATATCGCGTTTTAAGAATCATAAGAACCCTATTGCTACGATACGTAGACATCTGCAAACGCTATTTCCTTGCAAGGAAGTGTCGCATTTACATTCATTTGAAGTGTAGACGAGGAATACATAACACTCCGCAAATCATATTATACCTTACCATGAAACATAGAAATGAGATGCGATATCGCGTTTTAAGAATCATAAGAACTCTATTGCAACGATACGTAGACATCTGCAAACGCTATTTCCTTGCAAAGATGTGTCGCATTTACATTCATTTGAAGTGTAGACGAGGAATACATAACACTTCGCAAATCATATTATATCTTATCATGAAACATAGAAATGAGATGCGATATCGCGTTTTAAGAATCATAAGAACTATACTGCTACGATACGTAGACATCTGCAAACGCTATTTCCTTGCAAGAAAGTGTCGCATTTACATTCATTTGAAGTGTAGACGACGGATACATAACACTTCGCAAATCATATTATACCTTACCATGAAACATAGAAATGAGATGCGACATCGCGTTTTAAGAATCATAGGAACTCTATTGCAACGATACGTAGACATCTGCAAACGCTATTTCCTTGCAAGGAAGTGTCGCATTTACATTCATTTGATGTGTAGACGAGGAATACATAACACTTCGCAAATCATATTATATCTTACCATGAAACATAGAAATGAGATGCGATATCGCGTTTTAAGAAGCATTAGAACTCTACTGCTACGATACGCAGACATCTGCAAACGCTATTTCCTAGCGAGGAAGTCACATTTACATTCATTTGAAGTGTAGACGAGGAATACATAACACTTCGCAAATCATGTTTTATCTTACCATGAAACATAGAAATGAGATGCGATATCGCTTTTTAAGAATGATATGAACTCTATTGCTACGATACGTAGACATGTGCAATCGCTACTACCTTGCAAGGGAGTGTCGCATTTACTTTCATTTGAATCGTAGACGAGGAATACATGACACTTCGCAATGAATATTATATCTTATCAGGAAACATAGATATGAGATGCAATATCTCGTTTTAAGAAGCATTTGAACTCTATTGCTTCGATACGCAGACATCTGCAAACGCTATTTCCTAGCGAGGAAGTGTCACATTCACATTCATTTGAATCGTAGACGAGGAATGCATAACACTTCGCAGTGAATATTATATCTTATCATGAAACCTATATATGAGATGCAATTTCTCGTTTTAAGAAGCATTTGAACTCTATTGCTTCGATACGTAGACATCTGCAAACACTATTTCCTAGCGAGGAAGTGTCGCATTCACATTCATTTGATGTGTAGACGAGGAATACATAACACTTCGCAAATCATATTGTATCTTACCATGACACATAGAAATGAGATGCGATATCGCGTTTTAAGAATCATAAGAACTCTATTGCTACGATACGTAGACATCTGCAAACGCTATTTCCTTGCAAGGAAGTGTCGCATTTACATTCATCTGAATCGTAGACGAGGAATGCATAACACTTCGCAATGAATATTATATCTTGTCATGAAACATAGATATGAGATGCAATATCTCGTTTTAAGAAGCATCAGAAATCCATTGCTACGATACGTAGACATCTGCAAACGCTATTTCCTTGCAAGAAAGTGTCGCATTTACATTCATTTGAAGTGTAGACGACGGATACATAACACTTCGCAAATCATATTATACCTTACCATGAAACATAGAAATGAGATGCGACATCGCGTTTTAAGAATCATAGGAACTCTATTGCAACAATACGTAGACATCTGCAAACGCCATTTCCTTGCAAGGAAGTGTCGCATTTACATTCATTTGATGTGTAGACGAGGAATTCATAACACTTCGCAAATCATATTATATCTTACCATGAAACATAGAAATGAGATGCGATATCGCGTTTTAAGAAGCATTAGAACTCAACTTGCTACGATACGTAGACATCTGCAAACGCTATTTCCTAGCGAGGATGTGTCCCATTTGCATTCATTTGAATTGTAGACGAGGAATACATAACACTCCGCAAATCATATTATATCTTACCATGAAACATAGAAATGAGATGCGATGTCGCGTTTTAAGAATCATAAGAACTCTACTGCTACGATACGTAGACATCTGCAGTCGCTATTTCCTTGCAAAGAAGTGTCGCATTTACATTCATTTGAAGTGTAGCCGAGGAATACATAACACTTCGCAAATCGTATTATATCTTACCATGAAACATAGAAATGAGATGCGATATCGCGTTTTAAGAAGCATTTGAACTCTATTGCTTCGATACGTAGACATCTGCAAACGCTATTTCCTATCGAGGAAGTGTCGCATTCGAATTCATTTGAAGTGTAGACGAGGAATACATAACACTTCGCAAATCATATTGTATCTTACCATGAAACATAGAACTGAGATGCGATATCGCGTTTTAAGAAGCATTAGAACTCTACTGCTACGATACGCAGACATCTGCAAACGCTATTTCCTAGCGAGGAAGTGTCACATTCACATTCATTTGAAGTGTAGACGAGGAATACATAACACTTCGCAAATCATATTATATCTTACCATGAAACATAGAAATGAGATGCGATATCGCGTTTTAAGAAGCATTAGAACTCTATTGCTACGACACGTAGACATCTGCAAATGCTATTTCCTTGCAAGGAAGTGTCGCATTTACATTCATTTGAATCGTAGACGAGGAATGCATAACACTTCGCAATGAATATTATATCTTATCATGAAACATATATATGAGATGCAATTTCTCGTTTTAAGAAGCATTTGAACTCTATTGCTTCGGTACGTAGACATCTGCAAACGCTATTTCCTTGCAAAGAAGTGTCGCATTTACATTCATTAGAAGTGCAGACGAGGAATACATAACACTTCGCAAATCATATTATATCTTACCATGAAACATAGAAATGAGATGCGATATCGCGTTTTAAGAGGCATTAGAACTCAACTGCTACGATACGTAGACATCTGCAAACGCTATTTCCTAGCGAGGAAGTGTCGCATTCACATTCATTTGAAGTGTGGACGAGGAATACATGACAATTCGCAAATCATATTATATCTTACCATGAAACATAGAAATGAGATGCCATATCGCGTTTTAAGAAGCACCAGAAATCCATTGCTACGATACGCAGACATCTGCAAACGCTATTTCCTTGCAAGAAAGTGTCGCATTTACATTCATTTGAAGTGTAGACGAGGAATACATAACACTTCGCAACTCATATTATACCTTACCATGAAACATAGAAATGAGATGCGATATCGCGTTTTAAGAAGCATTAGAACTCTATTGCTTCGATACGTAGACATCTGCAAACGCTATTTCCTAGCGAGGAAGTGTGGCATTCACATTCATTTGAAGTGTAGACGAGGAATACATAACACTCCGCAAATCATATTATATCTTACCATGAAAGATAGAAATGTGATGCGATATCGCGTTTCAAGAATCATAAGAACTCTATTGCTACGATACGTAGACATCTGCAAACGCTATTTCCTTGCAAGGAAGTGTCGCATTTACATTCATTTGATGTGTAGACGAGGAATACATAACACTTCGCAAATCATATTATATCTTACCATGAAACATAGAAATGAGATGCGATATCGCGTTTTAAGAAGCATCAGAAATCCAATGCTACGATACGTAGACATCTGCAAACGCTATTTCCTTGCAAAGATGCGTCGCATTTACATTCATTTGAAGTGTAGACGAGGAATACATAACACTTCGCAAATCATATTATATCTTACCATGAAACATAGAAATGAGATGCGATATCGCGTTTTAAGAAGCATCAGAAATCCAATGCTACGATACGTAGACATCTGCAAACGCTATTTCCTTGCAAGAAAGTGTCGCATTTACATTCATTTGAAGTGTAGACGACGGATACATAACACTTCGCATATCATATTGTACCTTACCATGAAACATAGAAATGAGATGCGATATCGCGTTTTAAGAATCATAAGAACTCTATTGCTACGATACGTAGACATCCGCAAACGCTATTTCCTTGCAAGGAAGTGTCGCATTTACATTCATTTGATGTGTAGACGAGGAATACATAACACTTCGCAAATCATATTCTATCTTACCATGAAACATAGAAATGAGATGCGATATCGCGTTTTAAGAAGCATTAGAACTCTACTGCTACGATACGCAGACATCTGCTAACGCTATTTCCTAGCGAGGAAGTGTCGCATTCACATTCATTTGAAGTGTAGACGAGGAATACATAACACTTCGCAACTCATATTATACCTTACCATGAAACATAGAAATGAGATGCGATATCGCGTTTTAAGAAGCATTAGAACTCTATTGCTTCGATACGTAGACATCTGCAAACGCTATTTCCTAGCTAGGAAGTGTGGCATTCACATTCATTTGAAGTGTAGACGAGGAATACATAACACTCCGCAAATCATATTATATCTTACCATGAAACATAGAAGTGTGATGCGATATCGCGTTTTAAGAATCATAAGAACTCTATTGCTAAGATACGTAGACATCTGCAAACGCTATTTCCTTGCAAGGAAGTGTCGCATTTACATTCATTTGATGTGTAGACGAGGAATACATAATACTTCGCAAATCATATTATATCTTACCATGAAACATAGAAATGAGATGCGATATCGCGTTTTAAGAATCATAAGAACACTATTTCTACGATACGTAGACATCTGCAAACGCTATTTCCTTGCAAGGAAGTGTCGCATTTACATTCATTTGATGTGTAGACGAGGAATACATAACACTTCGCAAATCATATTATATCTTACCATGAAACATAGAAATGAGATGCGATATCGCGTTTTAAGAATCATAAGAACACTATTGCTACGATACGTAGACATCTGCGAACGCTATTTCCTTGCAAGGAAGTGTCGCATTTACATTCATTTGAAGTGTAGACGAGGAATACATAACACTCCGCAAATCATATTATACCTTACCATGAAACATAGAAATGAGATGCGATATCGCGTTTTAAGAATCATAAGAACTCTATTGCAACAATACGTAGACATCTGCAAACGCTATTTCCTTGCAAAGAAGTGTCGCATTTACATTCATTTGAAGTGTAGACGAGGAATACATAACACTTCGCAATTCATATTATATCTTACCATGAAACATAGAAATGAGATGCGATATCGCGTTTTAAGAAGCATCAGAAATCCAATGCTACGATACGTAGACATCTGCAAACGCTATTTCCTTGCAAGAAAGTGTCGCATTTACATTCATTTGAAGTGTAGACGAAGGATACATAACACTTCGCATATCATATTATACCTTACCATGAAACATAGAAATGAGATGCGATATCGCGTTTTAAGAATCATAAGAACTCTATTGCTTCGATACGTAGACATCTGCAAACGCTATTTCCTAGCGAGGAAGTGTGGCATTCACATTCATTTGAAGTGTAGGCGAGGAATACATAACACTCCGCAAATCATATTATATCCTACCATGAAACATAGAAATGTGATGCGATATCGCGTTTTAAGAATCATAAGAACTCTATTGCTAAGATACGTAGACATCTGCAAACGCTAGTTCCTTGCAAGAAGGTGTCGCATTTACATTCATTTGAAGTGTAGACGACGGATACATAACACTTCGCAAATCATATTATACCTTACCATGAAACATAGAAATGGGATGCGATATCGCGTTTTAAGAATCATAAGAACTCTATTGCTACGATACGTAGACATCTGCAAACGCTATTTCCTTGCAAGGAAGTGTCGCATTTCATTCATTTTAATCGTAGACGAGGAATGCATAACACTTCGCAATGAATAATATATCTTATCATGAAACATAGATATGAAATGCAATATCTCGTTTTAAGAAGCATTTGAACTCTATTGCTTCGATACGTAGACATCTGCAAACGCTATTTCCTTGCAAGGAAGTGTCGCATTTACATTCATTTGAAGTGTAGACGAGGAATACACAACAGTTCGCAAATCATATTATATCTTACCATGAAACATAGAAATGAGATGCGATATCGCGTTTTAAGAATCATAAGAACTCTACTGCTACGATACGTAGACATCTGCAAACGCTATTTCCTTGCAAGGAAGTGTCGCATTTACATTCATTTGAAGTGTAGACGACGGATACATAACACTTCGCATATCATATTATATCTTACCATGAAACATAGAAATGAGATGCGATATCGCGTTTTAAGAATCATAAGAACACTATTTCTACGATACGTAGACATCTGCAAACGCTCTTTCCTAGCGAGGAAGTGTTGCATTCACATTCATTTGAAGTGTAGACGAGGAATACATAACACTTCGCAAATCATATTATATCTTACCATGAAACATAGAAATGAGATGCGATATCGCGTTTTAAGAAGCATTAGAACTCTATTGCTACGATACGTAGACATCTGCAAACGCTATTTCCTTGCAAGGAAGTGTCGCATTTTCATTCATTTTAATCGTAGACGAGGAATGCATAACACTTCGCAATGAATATTATATCTCATCATGAAACATAGATATGAGATGCAATATCTCGTTTTAAGAAGCATTTGAACTCTATTGCTTCGTTACGTAGACATCTGCAAACGCTATTTCCTTGCAAGGAAGTGGCGCATTTACATTCATTTGAAGTGTAGACGAGGAATACACAACAGTTCGCAAATCATATAATATCTTACCATGAAACATAGAAATGAGATGCGATATCGCGTTTTAAGAAGCATTAGAACTCTATTGCTTCGATACGTAGACATCTGCAAACGCTATTTCCTAGCGAGGAAGTGTGGCGTTCACATTCATTTGAAGTGTAGACGAGGAATACATAACACTCCGCAAATCATATTATATCTTACCATGAAACATAGAAATGAGATGCGATATCGCGTTTTAAGAAGCATTAGAACTCAACTTGCTACGATACGTAGACATCTGCAAACGCTATTTCCTAGCGAGGATGTGTCGCATTTGCATTCATTTGAATTGTAGACGAGGAATACATAACACTCCGCAAATCATATTATATCTTATCATGACACATAGAAATGAGATGCGACATCGCGTTTTAAGAATCATAAGAACTATACTGCTACGATACGTAGACATCTGCAAACGCTATTTCCTTGCAAGGAAGTGTCGCATTTACATTCATTTGAATCGTAGACGAGGAATGCATAACACTTCGCAATGAATATTATATCTTATCATGAAACATAGATATGAGATGCAATATCTCGTTCTAAGAAGCATTTGAACTCTATTGCTTCGATACGTGGACATCTGCAAACGCTATTTCCTTGCAAGGAAGTGTCGCATTTACATTCATTTGAAGTGTAGACGAGGAATACATAACACTCCGCAAATCATATTATATCTTACCATGAAACATAGAAATGTGATGCGATATCGCGTTTTAAGAATCATAAGAACTCTATTGCAACGATACGTAGACATCTGCAAACGCTATTTCCTTGCAAAGAAGTGTCGCATTTACATTCATTTGAAGTGTAGACGAGGAATACATAACACTTTGCAAATCATATTATATCTTACCATGAAACATAGAAATGAGATGCGATATCGCTTTTTAAGAATCATAAGAACTCTATTGCTACGATACGTAGACATCTGCAAACGCTATTTCCTTGCAAGGAAGTGTCGCATTTACATTCATTTGATGTGTAGACGAGGAATACATAATACTTCGCAAATCATATTATATCTTACCATGAAACATAGAAATGAGATGCGATATCGCGTTTTAAGAAGCATCAGAAATCCAATGCTACGATACGTAGACATCCTCAAACGCTATTTCCTTGCAAGAAAGTGTCGCATTTACATTCATTTGAAGTGTAGACGACGGATACATAACAATTCGCATATCATATTATACCTTACCATGAAACATATAAATGAGATGCGATATCGCGTTTTAAGAATCATAAGAACCCTATTGCTACGATACGTAGACATCTGCAATCGCTATTTCCTTGCAAGGAAGTGTCGCATTTACATTCATTTGAAGTGTAGACGAGGAATACATAACACTCCGCAAATCATATTATACCTTACCATGAAACATAGAAATGAGATGCGATATCGCGTTTTAAGAATCATAAGAACTCTATTGCAACGATACGTAGACATCTGCAAACGCTATTTCCTTGC
This sequence comes from Xylocopa sonorina, assembly GCF_050948175.1. Classification (NCBI taxonomy): domain Eukaryota; kingdom Metazoa; phylum Arthropoda; class Insecta; order Hymenoptera; family Apidae; genus Xylocopa; species Xylocopa sonorina. The sequence goes on along the minus strand of NW_027490789.1, from coordinate 36,496 downwards.
AAAGATGTGTCGCATTTACATTCATTTGAAGTGTAGACGAGGAATACATAACACTTCGCAAATCATATTATATCTTATCATGAAACATAGAAATGAGATGCGATATCGCGTTTTAAGAATCATAAGAACTATACTGCTACGATACGTAGACATCTGCAAACGCTATTTCCTTGCAAGAAAGTGTCGCATTTACATTCATTTGAAGTGTAGACGACGGATACATAACACTTCGCAAATCATATTATACCTTACCATGAAACATAGAAATGAGATGCGACATCGCGTTTTAAGAATCATAGGAACTCTATTGCAACGATACGTAGACATCTGCAAACGCTATTTCCTTGCAAGGAAGTGTCGCATTTACATTCATTTGATGTGTAGACGAGGAATACATAACACTTCGCAAATCACATTATATCTTACCATGAAACATAGAAATGAGATGCGATATCGCGTTTTAAGAAGCATTAGAACTCTACTGCTACGATACGCAGACATCTGCAAACGCTATTTCCTAGCGAGGAAGTCACATTTACATTCATTTGAAGTGTAGACGAGGAATACATAACACTTCGCAAATCATGTTTTATCTTACCATGAAACATAGAAATGAGATGCGATATCGCTTTTTAAGAATGATATGAACTCTATTGCTACGATACGTAGACATGTGCAATCGCTACTACCTTGCAAGGAAGTGTCGCATTTACTTTCATTTGAATCGTAGACGAGGAATACATGACACTTCGCAATGAATATTATATCTTATCAGGAAACATAGATATGAGATGCAATATCTCGTTTTAAGAAGCATTTGAACTCTATTGCTTCGATACGCAGACATCTGCAAACGCTATTTCCTAGCGAGGAAGTGTCACATTCACATTCATTTGAATCGTAGACGAGGAATGCATAACACTTCGCAGTGAATATTATATCTTATCATGAAACCTATATATGAGATGCAATTTCTCGTTTTAAGAAGCATTTGAACTCTATTGCTTCGATACGTAGACATCTGCAAACACTATTTCCTAGCGAGGAAGTGTCGCATTCACATTCATTTGATGTGTAGACGAGGAATACATAACACTTCGCAAATCATATTGTATCTTACCATGAAACATAGAAATGAGATGCGATATCGCGTTTTAAGAAGCATCAGAAATCCAATGCTACGATACGTAGACATCCTCAAACGCTATTTCCTTGCAAGAAAGTGTCGCATTTACATTCATTTGAAGTGTAGACGACGGATACATAACAATTCGCATATCATATTATACCTTACCATGAAACATATAAATGAGATGCGATATCGCGTTTTAAGAATCATAAGAACCCTATTGCTACGATACGTAGACATCTGCAATCGCTATTTCCTTGCAAGGAAGTGTCGCATTTACATTCATTTGAAGTGTAGACGAGGAATACATAACACTCCGCAAATCATATTATACCTTACCATGAAACATAGAAATGAGATGCGATATCGCGTTTTAAGAATCATAAGAACTCTATTGCAACGATACGTAGACATCTGCAAACGCTATTTCCTTGCAAAGATGTGTCGCATTTACATTCATTTGAAGTGTAGACGAGGAATACATAACACTTCGCAAATCATATTATATCTTATCATGAAACATAGAAATGAGATGCGATATCGCGTTTTAAGAATCATAAGAACTATACTGCTACGATACGTAGACATCTGCAAACGCTATTTCCTTGCAAGAAAGTGTCGCATTTACATTCATTTGAAGTGTAGACGACGGATACATAACACTTCGCAAATCATATTATACCTTACCATGAAACATAGAAATGAGATGCGACATCGCGTTTTAAGAATCATAGGAACTCTATTGCAACGATACGTAGACATCTGCAAACGCTATTTCCTTGCAAGGAAGTGTCGCATTTACATTCATTTGATGTGTAGACGAGGAATACATAACACTTCGCAAATCACATTATATCTTACCATGAAACATAGAAATGAGATGCGATATCGCGTTTTAAGAAGCATTAGAACTCTACTGCTACGATACGCAGACATCTGCAAACGCTATTTCCTAGCGAGGAAGTCACATTTACATTCATTTGAAGTGTAGACGAGGAATACATAACACTTCGCAAATCATGTTTTATCTTACCATGAAACATAGAAATGAGATGCGATATCGCTTTTTAAGAATGATATGAACTCTATTGCTACGATACGTAGACATGTGCAATCGCTACTACCTTGCAAGGAAGTGTCGCATTTACTTTCATTTGAATCGTAGACGAGGAATACATGACACTTCGCAATGAATATTATATCTTATCAGGAAACATAGATATGAGATGCAATATCTCGTTTTAAGAAGCATTTGAACTCTATTGCTTCGATACGCAGACATCTGCAAACGCTATTTCCTAGCGAGGAAGTGTCACATTCACATTCATTTGAATCGTAGACGAGGAATGCATAACACTTCGCAGTGAATATTATATCTCATCATGAAACATAGATATGAGATGCAATATCTCGTTTTAAGAAGCATTTGAACTCTATTGCTTCGTTACGTAGACATCTGCAAACGCTATTTCCTTGCAAGGAAGTGGCGCATTTACATTCATTTGAAGTGTAGACGAGGAATACACAACAGTTCGCAAATCATATAATATCTTACCATGAAACATAGAAATGAGATGCGATATCGCGTTTTAAGAAGCATTAGAACTCTATTGCTTCGATACGTAGACATCTGCAAACGCTATTTCCTAGCGAGGAAGTGTGGCGTTCACATTCATTTGAAGTGTAGACGAGGAATACATAACACTCCGCAAATCATATTATATCTTACCATGAAACATAGAAATGAGATGCGATATCGCGTTTTAAGAAGCATTAGAACTCAACTTGCTACGATACGTAGACATCTGCAAACGCTATTTCCTAGCGAGGATGTGTCGCATTTGCATTCATTTGAATTGTAGACGAGGAATACATAACACTCCGCAAATCATATTATATCTTATCATGACACATAGAAATGAGATGCGACATCGCGTTTTAAGAATCATAAGAACTATACTGCTACGATACGTAGACATCTGCAAACGCTATTTCCTTGCAAGGAAGTGTCGCATTTACATTCATTTGAATCGTAGACGAGGAATGCATAACACTTCGCAATGAATATTATATCTTATCATGAAACATAGATATGAGATGCAATATCTCGTTCTAAGAAGCATTTGAACTCTATTGCTTCGATACGTGGACATCTGCAAACGCTATTTCCTTGCAAGGAAGTGTCGCATTTACATTCATTTGAAGTGTAGACGAGGAATACATAACACTCCGCAAATCATATTATATCTTACCATGAAACATAGAAATGTGATGCGATATCGCGTTTTAAGAATCATAAGAACTCTATTGCAACGATACGTAGACATCTGCAAACGCTATTTCCTTGCAAAGAAGTGTCGCATTTACATTCATTTGAAGTGTAGACGAGGAATACATAACACTTTGCAAATCATATTATATCTTACCATGAAACATAGAAATGAGATGCGATATCGCTTTTTAAGAATCATAAGAACTCTATTGCTACGATACGTAGACATCTGCAAACGCTATTTCCTTGCAAGGAAGTGTCGCATTTACATTCATTTGATGTGTAGACGAGGAATACATAATACTTCGCAAATCATATTATATCTTACCATGAAACATAGAAATGAGATGCGATATCGCGTTTTAAGAAGCATCAGAAATCCAATGCTACGATACGTAGACATCCTCAAACGCTATTTCCTTGCAAGAAAGTGTCGCATTTACATTCATTTGAAGTGTAGACGACGGATACATAACAATTCGCATATCATATTATACCTTACCATGAAACATATAAATGAGATGCGATATCGCGTTTTAAGAATCATAAGAACCCTATTGCTACGATACGTAGACATCTGCAATCGCTATTTCCTTGCAAGGAAGTGTCGCATTTACATTCATTTGAAGTGTAGACGAGGAATACATAACACTCCGCAAATCATATTATACCTTACCATGAAACATAGAAATGAGATGCGATATCGCGTTTTAAGAATCATAAGAACTCTATTGCAACGATACGTAGACATCTGCAAACGCTATTTCCTTGCAAAGATGTGTCGCATTTACATTCATTTGAAGTGTAGACGAGGAATACATAACACTTCGCAAATCATATTATATCTTATCATGAAACATAGAAATGAGATGCGATATCGCGTTTTAAGAATCATAAGAACTATACTGCTACGATACGTAGACATCTGCAAACGCTATTTCCTTGCAAGAAAGTGTCGCATTTACATTCATTTGAAGTGTAGACGACGGATACATAACACTTCGCAAATCATATTATACCTTACCATGAAACATAGAAATGAGATGCGACATCGCGTTTTAAGAATCATAGGAACTCTATTGCAACGATACGTAGACATCTGCAAACGCTATTTCCTTGCAAGGAAGTGTCGCATTTACATTCATTTGATGTGTAGACGAGGAATACATAACACTTCGCAAATCACATTATATCTTACCATGAAACATAGAAATGAGATGCGATATCGCGTTTTAAGAAGCATTAGAACTCTACTGCTACGATACGCAGACATCTGCAAACGCTATTTCCTAGCGAGGAAGTCACATTTACATTCATTTGAAGTGTAGACGAGGAATACATAACACTTCGCAAATCATGTTTTATCTTACCATGAAACATAGAAATGAGATGCGATATCGCTTTTTAAGAATGATATGAACTCTATTGCTACGATACGTAGACATGTGCAATCGCTACTACCTTGCAAGGAAGTGTCGCATTTACTTTCATTTGAATCGTAGACGAGGAATACATGACACTTCGCAATGAATATTATATCTTATCAGGAAACATAGATATGAGATGCAATATCTCGTTTTAAGAAGCATTTGAACTCTATTGCTTCGATACGCAGACATCTGCAAACGCTATTTCCTAGCGAGGAAGTGTCACATTCACATTCATTTGAATCGTAGACGAGGAATGCATAACACTTCGCAGTGAATATTATATCTTATCATGAAACCTATATATGAGATGCAATTTCTCGTTTTAAGAAGCATTTGAACTCTATTGCTTCGATACGTAGACATCTGCAAACACTATTTCCTAGCGAGGAAGTGTCGCATTCACATTCATTTGATGTGTAGACGAGGAATACATAACACTTCGCAAATCATATTGTATCTTACCATGAAACATAGAAATGAGATGCGATATCGCGTTTTAAGAAGCATCAGAAATCCAATGCTACGATACGTAGACATCCTCAAACGCTATTTCCTTGCAAGAAAGTGTCGCATTTACATTCATTTGAAGTGTAGACGACGGATACATAACAATTCGCATATCATATTATACCTTACCATGAAACATATAAATGAGATGCGATATCGCGTTTTAAGAATCATAAGAACCCTATTGCTACGATACGTAGACATCTGCAATCGCTATTTCCTTGCAAGGAAGTGTCGCATTTACATTCATTTGAAGTGTAGACGAGGAATACATAACACTCCGCAAATCATATTATACCTTACCATGAAACATAGAAATGAGATGCGATATCGCGTTTTAAGAATCATAAGAACTCTATTGCAACGATACGTAGACATCTGCAAACGCTATTTCCTTGCAAAGATGTGTCGCATTTACATTCATTTGAAGTGTAGACGAGGAATACATAACACTTCGCAAATCATATTATATCTTATCATGAAACATAGAAATGAGATGCGATATCGCGTTTTAAGAATCATAAGAACTATACTGCTACGATACGTAGACATCTGCAAACGCTATTTCCTTGCAAGAAAGTGTCGCATTTACATTCATTTGAAGTGTAGACGACGGATACATAACACTTCGCAAATCATATTATACCTTACCATGAAACATAGAAATGAGATGCGACATCGCGTTTTAAGAATCATAGGAACTCTATTGCAACGATACGTAGACATCTGCAAACGCTATTTCCTTGCAAGGAAGTGTCGCATTTACATTCATTTGATGTGTAGACGAGGAATACATAACACTTCGCAAATCACATTATATCTTACCATGAAACATAGAAATGAGATGCGATATCGCGTTTTAAGAAGCATTAGAACTCTACTGCTACGATACGCAGACATCTGCAAACGCTATTTCCTAGCGAGGAAGTCACATTTACATTCATTTGAAGTGTAGACGAGGAATACATAACACTTCGCAAATCATGTTTTATCTTACCATGAAACATAGAAATGAGATGCGATATCGCTTTTTAAGAATGATATGAACTCTATTGCTACGATACGTAGACATGTGCAATCGCTACTACCTTGCAAGGAAGTGTCGCATTTACTTTCATTTGAATCGTAGACGAGGAATACATGACACTTCGCAATGAATATTATATCTTATCAGGAAACATAGATATGAGATGCAATATCTCGTTTTAAGAAGCATTTGAACTCTATTGCTTCGATACGCAGACATCTGCAAACGCTATTTCCTAGCGAGGAAGTGTCACATTCACATTCATTTGAATCGTAGACGAGGAATGCATAACACTTCGCAGTGAATATTATATCTTATCATGAAACCTATATATGAGATGCAATTTCTCGTTTTAAGAAGCATTTGAACTCTATTGCTTCGATACGTAGACATCTGCAAACACTATTTCCTAGCGAGGAAGTGTCGCATTCACATTCATTTGATGTGTAGACGAGGAATACATAACACTTCGCAAATCATATTGTATCTTACCATGACACATAGAAATGAGATGCGATATCGCGTTTTAAGAATCATAAGAACTCTATTGCTACGATACGTAGACATCTGCAAACGCTATTTCCTTGCAAGGAAGTGTCGCATTTACATTCATCTGAATCGTAGACGAGGAATGCATAACACTTCGCAATGAATATTATATCTTGTCATGAAACATAGATATGAGATGCAATATCTCGTTTTAAGAAGCATCAGAAATCCATTGCTACGATACGTAGACATCTGCAAACGCTATTTCCTTGCAAGAAAGTGTCGCATTTACATTCATTTGAAGTGTAGACGACGGATACATAACACTTCGCAAATCATATTATACCTTACCATGAAACATAGAAATGAGATGCGACATCGCGTTTTAAGAATCATAGGAACTCTATTGCAACAATACGTAGACATCTGCAAACGCCATTTCCTTGCAAGGAAGTGTCGCATTTACATTCATTTGATGTGTAGACGAGGAATTCATAACACTTCGCAAATCATATTATATCTTACCATGAAACATAGAAATGAGATGCGATATCGCGTTTTAAGAAGCATTAGAACTCAACTTGCTACGATACGTAGACATCTGCAAACGCTATTTCCTAGCGAGGATGTGTCCCATTTGCATTCATTTGAATTGTAGACGAGGAATACATAACACTCCGCAAATCATATTATATCTTACCATGAAACATAGAAATGAGATGCGATGTCGCGTTTTAAGAATCATAAGAACTCTACTGCTACGATACGTAGACATCTGCAGTCGCTATTTCCTTGCAAAGATGTGTCGCATTTACATTCATTTGAAGTGTAGCCGAGGAATACATAACACTTCGCAAATCGTATTATATCTTACCATGAAACATAGAAATGAGATGCGATATCGCGTTTTAAGAAGCATTTGAACTCTATTGCTTCGATACGTAGACATCTGCAAACGCTATTTCCTATCGAGGAAGTGTCGCATTCGAATTCATTTGAAGTGTAGACGAGGAATACATAACACTTCGCAAATCATATTGTATCTTACCATGAAACATAGAACTGAGATGCGATATCGCGTTTTAAGAAGCATTAGAACTCTACTGCTACGATACGCAGACATCTGCAAACGCTATTTCCTAGCGAGGAAGTGTCACATTCACATTCATTTGAAGTGTAGACGAGGAATACATAACACTTCGCAAATCATATTATATCTTACCATGAAACATAGAAATGAGATGCGATATCGCGTTTTAAGAAGCATTAGAACTCTATTGCTACGACACGTAGACATCTGCAAATGCTATTTCCTTGCAAGGAAGTGTCGCATTTACATTCATTTGAATCGTAGACGAGGAATGCATAACACTTCGCAATGAATATTATATCTTATCATGAAACATATATATGAGATGCAATTTCTCGTTTTAAGAAGCATTTGAACTCTATTGCTTCGGTACGTAGACATCTGCAAACACTATTTCCTAGCGAGGAAGTGTCGCATTCACATTCATTTGAAGTGTAGACGAGGAATACATAACACTTCGCAAATCATATTGTACCTTACCATGACACATAGAAATGAGATGCGATATCGCGTTTTAAGAATCATAAGAACTCTATTGCTACGATACGAAGACATCCGCAAACGCTATTTCCTTGCAAGGAAGTGTCGCATTTACATTCATCTGAATCGTAGACGAGGAATGCATAACACTTCGCAATGAATATTATATCTTGTCATGAAACATAGTTATGAGATGCAATATCTCGTTTTAAGAAGCATCAGAAATCCATTGCTACGATACGTAGACATCTGCAAACGCTATTTCCTTGCAAGAAAGTGTCGCATTTACATTCATTTGAAGTGTAGACGACGGATACATAACACTTCGCAAAACATATTATACCTTACCATGAAACATAGAAATGAGATGCGATATCGCGTTTTAAGAATCATAAGAACACTACTGCTACGATACGTAGACATCTGCAATCGCTATTTCCTTGCAGAGAAATGTCGCATTTACATTCATGTGAAGTGTAGCCGAGGAATACATAACACTTCGCAAATCGTATTATATCTTACCATGAAACATAGAAATGAGATGCGATATCGCGTTTTAAGAAGCATTAGAACTCTATTGCTACGATCCGTAGACATCTGCAAACGCTATTTCCTTGCAAGGAAGTGTCGCATTTACATTCATTTGAATCGTAGACGAGGAATGCATAACACTTCGCAATGAATATTATATCTTATCATGAAACATAGATATGAGATGCAATATCTCGTTTTAAGAAGCATTTGAACTCTATTGCTTCGATACGTGGACATCTGCAAACGCTATTTCCTTGCAAGGAAGTGTCGCATTTACATTCATTTGAAGTGTAGACGAGGAATACATAACACTCCGCAAATCATATTATATCTTACCATGAAACATAGAAATGTGATGCGATATCGCGTTTTAAGAATCATAGGAACACTATTGCAACGATACGTAGACATCTGCAAACGCTATTTCCTTGCAAAGAAGTGTCGCATTTACATTCATTTGAAGTGTAGACGAGGAATACATAACACTTCGCAAATCATATTATATCTTACCATGAAACATAGAAATGAGATGCGATATCGCGTTTTAAGAAGCATTAGAACTCTACTGCTACGATACGCAGACATCTGCAAACGCTATTTCCTAGCGAGGAAGTCACATTCACATTCATTTGAAGTGTAGACGAGGAATACATAACACTTCGCAAATCATGTTTTATCTTACCATGAAACATAGAAATGAGATGCGATATCGCTTTTTAAGAATGATATGAACTCTATTGCTACGATACGTAGACATGTGCAATCGCCACTACCTTGCAAGGAAGTGTCGCATTTACTTTCATTTGAATCGTAGACGAGGAATACATGACACTTCGCAATGAATATTATATCTTATCAGGAAACATAGGAATGGGATGTGATATCGCGTTTTAAGAAGCATTTGAACTCTATTGCTTCGATACGTAGACATCTGCAAACGCTATTTCCTTGCAAGGAGGTGTCGCATTTACATTCATTTGATGTGTAGACGAGGAATACATGACACTTCGCAAATCATATTATATCTTATCATGAAACATAGAAATGAGATGCGATATCGCGCTTTAAGAAGCATTAGAAAGCTATTGCTACGATAGGTAGACATTTGCAAACGCTATTTCCTAGCAAAGAAGTGTCGCATTTACATTCATTTGAAGTGTAGACGAGGAATACATAACACTTCGCAAATCATATTATATCTTACCATGAAACGTAAAAATGAGATGCAATATAGCGTTCTAAGAATCATAAGAACTCTATTGCTACGATACGTACACATCTGCAAACGCTATTTCCTTTCAAGGAAGTGTCGCATTTACATTCATTTGAATCGTAGACGAGGAATGCATAACACTTCGCAAATCATATTATATCTTACCATGAAACATAGAAATGAGATGCGATATCGCGTTTGAAGAAGCATTAGAACTCTATTGCTTCGATACGTAGACATCTGCAAACGCTATTTCCTTGCAAGGAAGTGTCGCATTTACATTCATTTGAAGTGTAGGCGAGGAATACATAACAGTTCGCAAATCATATTATATCTTACCATGAAACATAGAAATGAGATGCCACATCGCGTTCTAAGAAGCATTAGAACACTACTGCTACGATAGGTAGACATTTGCAAACGCTATTTCCTTGCAAGGAAGTGTCGCATTTACATTCATTTGAAGTGTAGACGAGGAGTACATAACACTTCGCAAATAATATTATATCTTACCATGAAACATAGAAATGAGATGCGATATCGCGTTTTAAGAGGCATTAGAACTCAACTGCTACGATACGTAGACATCTGCAAACGCTATTTCCTAGCGAGGAAGTGTCGCATTCACATTCATTTGAAGTGTGGACGAGGAATACATGACAATTCGCAAATCATATTATATCTTACCATGAAACATAGAAATGAGATGCCATATCGCGTTTTAAGAAGCATCAGAAATCCATTGCTACGATACGTAGACATCTGCAAACGCCATTTCCTTGCAAGAAAGTGTCGCATTTACATTCATTTGAAGTGTAGACGAGGAATACATAACACTTCGCAAATCATATTATATCTTACCATGAAACATAGAAATGAGATGCGATATCGCGTTTTAAGAATCATAAGAACTCTATTGCAACGATACGTAGACATCTGCAAACGCTATTTCCTTGCAAAGAAGTGTCGCATTTACATTCATTAGAAGTGCAGACGAGGAATACATAACACTTCGCAAATCATATTATATCTTACCATGAAACATAGAAATGAGATGCGATATCGCGTTTTAAGAGGCATTAGAACTCAACTGCTACGATACGTAGACATCTGCAAACGCTATTTCCTAGCGAGGAAGTGTCGCATCACATTCATTTGAAGTGTGGACGAGGAATACATGAGAATTCGCAAATCATATTATATCTTACCATGAAACATAGAAATGAGATGCCATATCGCGTTTTAAGAAGCACCAGAAATCCATTGCTACGATACGCAGACATCTGCAAACGCTATTTCCTTGCAAGAAAGTGTCGCATTTACATTCATTTGAAGTGTAGACGAGGAATACATAACACTTCGCAACTCATATTATACCTTACCATGAAACATAGAAATGAGATGCGATATCGCGTTTTAAGAAGCATTAGAACTCTATTGCTTCGATACGTAGACATCTGCAAACGCTATTTCCTAGCGAGGAAGTGTGGCATTCACATTCATTTGAAGTGTAGACGAGGAATACATAACACTCCGCAAATCATATTATATCTTACCATGAAACATAGAAATGTGATGCGATATCCCGTTTCAAGAATCATAAGAACTCTATTGCTACGATACGTAGACATCTGCAAACGCTATTTCCTTGCAAGGAAGTGTCGCATTTACATTCATTTGATGTGTAGACGAGGAATACATAACACTTCGCAAATCATATTATATCTTACCATGAAACATAGAAATGAGATGCGATATCGCGTTTTAAGAAGCATTAGAACTCTATTGCTTCGATACGTAGACATCTGCAAACGCTATTTCCTTGCAAGGAAGTGTCGCATTTACATTCATTTGAAGTGTAGACGAGGAATACATAACAGTTCGCAAATCATATTATATCTTACCATGAAACATAGAAATGAGATGCTACATCGCGTTCTAAGAAGCATTAGAACACTACTGCTACGATAGGTAGACATTTGCAAACGCTGTATCCTTGCAAGGAAGTGTCGCATTTACATTCATCTGAATCGTAGACGAGGAGTACATAACACTCCGCAAATCATATTATACCTTACCATGAAACATAGAAATGAGATGCGATATCGCGTTTTAAGAATCATAAGAACTCTATTGCTACGATACGTAGACATCTGCAAACGCTATTTCCTTGCAAGGAAGTGTCGCATTTACATTCATTTGATGTGTAGACGAGGAATACATAACACTTCGCAAATCATATTCTATCTTACCATGAAACATAGAAATGAGATGCGATATCGCGTTTTAAAAAGCATTAGAACTCTACTGCTACGATACGCAGACATCTGCTAACGCTATTTCCTAGCGAGGAAGTGTCGCATTCACATTCATTTGAAGTGTAGACGAGGAATACATAACACTTCGCAACTCATATTATACCTTACCATGAAACATAGAAATGAGATGCGATATCGCGTTTTAAGAAGCATTAGAACTCTATTGCTTCGATACGTAGACATCTGCAAACGCTATTTCCTAGCTAGGAAGTGTGGCATTCACATTCATTTGAAGTGTAGACGAGGAATACATAACACTCCGCAAATCATATTATATCTTACCATGAAACATAGAAGTGTGATGCGATATCGCGTTTTAAGAATCATAAGAACTCTATTGCTAAGATACGTAGACATCTGCAAACGCTATTTCCTTGCAAGGAAGTGTCGCATTTACATTCATTTGATGTGTAGACGAGGAATACAAAATACTTCGCAAATCATATTATATCTTACCATGAAACATAGAAATGAGATGCCATATCGCGTTTTAAGAAGCATCAGAAATCCATTGCTACGATACGTAGACATCTGCAAACGCCATTTCCTTGCAAGAAAGTGTCGCATTTACATTCATTTGAAGTGTAGACGAGGAATACATAACACTTCGCAAATCATATTATATCTTACCATGAAACATAGAAATGAGATGCGATATCGCGTTTTAAGAATCATAAGAACTCTATTGCAACGATACGTAGACATCTGCAAACGCTATTTCCTTGCAAAGAAGTGTCGCATTTACATTCATTAGAAGTGCAGACGAGGAATACATAACACTTCGCAAATCATATTATATCTTACCATGAAACATAGAAATGAGATGCGATATCGCGTTTTAAGAGGCATTAGAACTCAACTGCTACGATACGTAGACATCTGCAAACGCTATTTCCTAGCGAGGAAGTGTCGCATCACATTCATTTGAAGTGTGGACGAGGAATACATGAGAATTCGCAAATCATATTATATCTTACCATGAAACATAGAAATGAGATGCCATATCGCGTTTTAAGAAGCACCAGAAATCCATTGCTACGATACGCAGACATCTGCAAACGCTATTTCCTTGCAAGAAAGTGTCGCATTTACATTCATTTGAAGTGTAGACGAGGAATACATAACACTTCGCAACTCATATTATACCTTACCATGAAACATAGAAATGAGATGCGATATCGCGTTTTAAGAAGCATTAGAACTCTATTGCTTCGATACGTAGACATCTGCAAACGCTATTTCCTAGCGAGGAAGTGTGGCATTCACATTCATTTGAAGTGTAGACGAGGAATACATAACACTCCGCAAATCATATTATATCTTACCATGAAACATAGAAATGTGATGCGATATCCCGTTTCAAGAATCATAAGAACTCTATTGCTACGATACGTAGACATCTGCAAACGCTATTTCCTTGCAAGGAAGTGTCGCATTTACATTCATTTGATGTGTAGACGAGGAATACATAACACTTCGCAAATCATATTATATCTTACCATGAAACATAGAAATGAGATGCGATATCGCGTTTTAAGAAGCATTAGAACTCTATTGCTTCGATACGTAGACATCTGCAAACGCTATTTCCTTGCAAGGAAGTGTCGCATTTACATTCATTTGAAGTGTAGACGAGGAATACATAACTGTTCGCAAATCATATTATATCTTACCATGAAACATAGAAATGAGATGCTACATCGCGTTCTAAGAAGCATTAGAACACTACTGCTACGATAGGTAGACATTTGCAAACGCTGTATCCTTGCAAGGAAGTGTCGCATTTACATTCATCTGAATCGTAGACGAGGAGTACATAACACTCCGCAAATCATATTATACCTTACCATGAAACATAGAAATGAGATGCGATATCGCGTTTTAAGAATCATAAGAACTCTATTGCTACGATACGTAGACATCTGCAAACGCTATTTCCTTGCAAGGAAGTGTCGCATTTACATTCATTTGATGTGTAGACGAGGAATACATAACACTTCGCAAATCATATTCTATCTTACCATGAAACATAGAAATGAGATGCGATATCGCGTTTTAAGAAGCATTAGAACTCTACTGCTACGATACGCAGACATCTGCTAACGCTATTTCCTAGCGAGGAAGTGTCGCATTCACATTCATTTGAAGTGTAGACGAGGAATACATAACACTTCGCAACTCATATTATACCTTACCATGAAACATAGAAATGAGATGCGATATCGCGTTTTAAGAAGCATTAGAACTCTATTGCTTCGATACGTAGACATCTGCAAACGCTATTTCCTAGCTAGGAAGTGTGGCATTCACATTCATTTGAAGTGTAGACGAGGAATACATAACACTCCGCAAATCATATTATATCTTACCATGAAACATAGAAGTGTGATGCGATATCGCGTTTTAAGAATCATAAGAACTCTATTGCTAAGATACGTAGACATCTGCAAACGCTATTTCCTTGCAAGGAAGTGTCGCATTTACATTCATTTGATGTGTAGACGAGGAATACATAATACTTCGCAAATCATATTATATCTTACCATGAAACATAGAAATGAGATGCGATATCGCGTTTTAAGAATCATAAGAACACTATTTCTACGATACGTAGACATCTGCAAACGCTATTTCCTTGCAAGGAAGTGTCGCATTTACATTCATTTGATGTGTAGACGAGGAATACATAACACTTCGCAAATCATATTATATCTTACCATGAAACATAGAAATGAGATGCGATATCGCGTTTTAAGAATCATAAGAACACTATTGCTACGATACGTAGACATCTGCGAACGCTATTTCCTTGCAAGGAAGTGTCGCATTTACATTCATTTGAAGTGTAGACGAGGAATACATAACACTCCGCAAATCATATTATACCTTACCATGAAACATAGAAATGAGATGCGATATCGCGTTTTAAGAATCATAAGAACTCTATTGCAACAATACGTAGACATCTGCAAACGCTATTTCCTTGCAAAGAAGTGTCGCATTTACATTCATTTGAAGTGTAGACGAGGAATACATAACACTTCGCAATTCATATTATATCTTACCATGAAACATAGAAATGAGATGCGATATCGCGTTTTAAGAAGCATCAGAAATCCAATGCTACGATACGTAGACATCTGCAAACGCTATTTCCTTGCAAGAAAGTGTCGCATTTACATTCATTTGAAGTGTAGACGAAGGATACATAACACTTCGCATATCATATTATACCTTACCATGAAACATAGAAATGAGATGCGATATCGCGTTTTAAGAATCATAAGAACTCTATTGCTTCGATACGTAGACATCTGCAAACGCTATTTCCTAGCGAGGAAGTGTGGCATTCACATTCATTTGAAGTGTAGGCGAGGAATACATAACACTCCGCAAATCATATTATATCCTACCATGAAACATAGAAATGTGATGCGATATCGCGTTTTAAGAATCATAAGAACTCTATTGCTAAGATACGTAGACATCTGCAAACGCTAGTTCCTTGCAAGAAAGTGTCGCATTTACATTCATTTGAAGTGTAGACGACGGATACATAACACTTCGCAAATCATATTATACCTTACCATGAAACATAGAAATGAGATGCGATATCGCGTTTTAAGAATCATAAGAACTCTATTGCTACGATACGTAGACATCTGCAAACGCTATTTCCTTGCAAGGAAGTGTCGCATTTCATTCATTTTAATCGTAGACGAGGAATGCATAACACTTCGCAATGAATAATATATCTTATCATGAAACATAGATATGAAATGCAATATCTCGTTTTAAGAAGCATTTGAACTCTATTGCTTCGATACGTAGACATCTGCAAACGCTATTTCCTTGCAAGGAAGTGTCGCATTTACATTCATTTGAAGTGTAGACGAGGAATACACAACAGTTCGCAAATCATATTATATCTTACCATGAAACATAGAAATGAGATGCGATATCGCGTTTTAAGAATCATAAGAACTCTACTGCTACGATACGTAGACATCTGCAAACGCTATTTCCTTGCAAGGAAGTGTCGCATTTACATTCATTTGAAGTGTAGACGACGGATACATAACACTTCGCATATCATATTATATCTTACCATGAAACATAGAAATGAGATGCGATATCGCGTTTTAAGAATCATAAGAACACTATTTCTACGATACGTAGACATCTGCAAACGCTATTTCCTTGCGAGGAAGTGTCGCATTTACATTCATTTGAAGTGTAGACGAGGAATACATAACACTCCGCAAATCATATTATACCTTACCATGAAACATAGAAATGAGATGCGATATCGCGTTTTAAGAATCATAAGAACTCTATTGCTACGATACATAGACATCTGCAAACGCTATTTCCTTGCAAAGATGTGTCGCATTTACATTCATTTGAAGTGTAGACGACGGATACATAACACTTCGCATATCATATTATATCTTACCATGACACATAGAAATGAGATGCGATATCGCGTTTTAAGAATCATAAGAACACTATTTCTACGATACGTAGACATCTGCAAACGCTATTTCCTTGCAAGGAAGTGTCGCATTTACATTCATTTGAAGTGTAGACGAGGAATACATAACACTCCGCAAATCATATTATACCTTACCATGAAACATAGAAATGAGATGCGATATCGCGTTTTAAGAATCATAAGAACTCTATTGCTACGATACATAGACATCTGCAAACGCTATTTCCTTGCAAAGATGTGTCGCATTTACATTCATTTGAAGTGTAGACGAGGAATACATAACACTTCGCAAATCATATTATATCTTACCATGAAACATAGAAATGTGATGCGATATCGCGTTTTAAGAAGCATCAGAAATCCAATGCTACCATACGTAGACATCTGCAAACGCTATTTCCTTGCAAGAAAGTGTCGCATTTACATTCATTTGAAGTGTAGACGACGGATACATAACACTTCGCATATCATATTATACCTTACCATGAAACATAGAAATGAGATGCGATATCGCGTTTTAAGAATCATAAGAACTCTATTGCTACGATACGTAGACATCTGCAAACGCTATTTCCTTGCAAGGAAGTGTCGCATTTACATTCATTTGATGTGTAGACGAGGAATACATAACACTTCGCAAATCATATTATATCTTACCATGAAACATAGAAATGAGATGCGATATCGCGTTTTAAGAAGCATTAGTACTCTACTCCTACGATACGCAGACATCTGCAAACGCTCTTTCCTAGCGAGGAAGTGTTGCATTCACATTCATTTGAAGTGTAGACGAGGAATACATAACACTTCGCAAATCATATTATATCTTACCATGAAACATAGAAATGAGATGCGATATCGCGTTTTAAGAAGCATTAGAACTCTACTGCTACGATACGCAGACATCTGCTAACGCTATTTCCTAGCGAGGAAGTGTCGCATTCACATTCATTTGTAGTGTAGACGAGGAATACATAACACTTCGCAAATCATATTATATCTTACCATGAAACATAGAAATGAGATGCGATATCGCGTTTTAAGAAGCATCAGAAATCCATTGCTACGATACGTAGACATCTGCAAACGCTATTTCCTTGCAAGAAAGTGTCGCATTTACATTCATTTGAAGTGTAGACGAGGAATACATAACACTTCGCAACTCATATTATACCTTACCATGAAACATAGAAATGAGATGCGATATCGCGTTTTAAGAAGCATTAGAACTCTATTGCTTCGATACGTAGACATCTGCAAACGCTATTTCCTAGCTAGGAAGTGTGGCATTCACATTCATTTGAAGTGTAGACGAGGAATACATAACACTCCGCAAATCATATTATATCTTACCATGAAACATAGAAGTGTGATGCGATATCGCGTTTTAAGAATCATAAGAACTCTATTGCAACGATACGTAGACATCTGCAAACGCTATTTCCTTGCAAAGAAGTGTCGCATTTACATTCATTTGAAGTGTAGACGAGGAATACATAACACTTCGCAATTCATATTATATCTTACCATGAAACATAGAAATGAGATGCGATATCGCGTTTTTAGAAGCATCAGAAATCCAATGCTACGATACGTAGACATCTGCAAACGCTATTTCCTTGCAAGAAAGTGTCGCATTTACATTCATTTGAAGTGTAGACGACGGATACATAACACTTCGCATATCATATTATACCTTACCATGAAACATAGAAATGAGATGCGATATCGCGTTTTAAGAACCATAAGAACACTATTGCTACGATACGTAGACATCTGCAAACGCTATTTCCTTGCAAGGAAGTGTCGCATTTACATTCATTTGAAGTGTAGACGAGGAATACATAACACTCCGCAAATCATATTATACCTTACCATGAAACATAGAAATGAGATGCGATATCGCGTTTTAAGAAGCATTTGAACAATATTGCTTCGATACGTAGACATCTGCAAACGCTATTTCCTTGCAAGGAAGTGTCGCATTTACATTCGTTTGAAGTGTAGACGAGGAATACATAACACTCCGCAAATCATATTATATCTTACCATGAAACATAGAAATGAGATGCAATATCTCGTTTTAAGAAGCATTTGAACTCTATTGCTTCGATACGTAGACATCTGCAAACGCTATTTCCTTGTAAGGAAGTGTCGCATTTACATTCATTTGAAGTGTAGACGAGGAATACATAACACTTCGCAATGAATATTATATCTTATCATGAAACATAGATATGAGATGCAATATCTCGTTTTAAGAAGCACTTGAACTTTATTGCTTCGATGCGTAGACATCTGGAAACGCTATTTCCTTGCAAGGAAGTGTCGCATTTACATTCATTTGAAGTGTAGACGAGGAATACATAACAGTTCGCAAATCATATTATATCTTACCATGAAACATGGAAATGAGATGCGATATCGCGTTTTAAGAATCATAAGAACTCTATAGCTTCGATACGTAGACATCTGCAAACGCTATTTCCTTGCAAGAAAGTGTCGCATTTACATTCATTTGAAGTGTAGACGAGGAATACATAACAGTTCGCAAATCATATTATATCTTGCCATGAAACATAGAAATGTGATGCGACATCGCGTTTTAAGAAGCATTAGTACTCTACTCCTACGATACGCAGACATCTGCAAACGCTCTTTCCTAGCGAGGAAGTGTTGCATTCACATTCATTTGAAGTGTAGACGAGGAATACATAACACTTCGCAAATCATATTATATCTTACCATGAAACATAGAAATGAGATGCGATATCGCGTTTTAAGAAGCATTAGAACTCTATTGCTACGATACGTAGACATCTGCAAACGCTATTTCCTTGCAAGGAAGTGTCGCATTTTCATTCATTTTAATCGTAGACGAGGGATGCATAACACTTCGCAATGAATATTATATCTTATCATGAAACATAGATATGAGATGCAATATCTCGTTTTAAGAAGCATTTGAACTCTATTGCTTCGTTACGTAGACATCTGCAAACGCTATTTCCTTGCAAGGAAGTGTCGCATTTACATTCATTTGAAGTGTAGACGAGGAATACACAACAGTTCGCAAATCATATAATATCTTACCATGAAACATAGAAATGAGATGCGATATCGCGTTTTAAGAAGCATTAGTACTCTACTCCTACGATACGCAGACATCTGCAAACGCTCTTTCCTAGCGAGGAAGTGTTGCATTCACATTCATTTGAAGTGTAGACGAGGAATACATAACACTTCGCAAATCATATTATATCTTACCATGAAACATAGAAATGAGATGCGATATCGCGTTTTAAGAAGCATTAGAACTCTATTGCTACGATACGTAGACATCTGCAAACGCTATTTCCTTGCAAGGAAGTGTCGCATTTTCATTCATTTTAATCGTAGACGAGGAATGCATAACACTTCGCAATGAATATTATATCTCATCATGAAACATAGATATGAGATGCAATATCTCGTTTTAAGAAGCATTTGAACTCTATTGCTTCGTTACGTAGACATCTGCAAACGCTATTTCCTTGCAAGGAAGTGGCGCATTTACATTCATTTGAAGTGTAGACGAGGAATACACAACAGTTCGCAAATCATATAATATCTTACCATGAAACATAGAAATGAGATGCGATATCGCGTTTTAAGAAGCATTAGAACTCTATTGCTTCGATACGTAGACATCTGCAAACGCTATTTCCTAGCGAGGAAGTGTGGCGTTCACATTCATTTGAAGTGTAGACGAGGAATACATAACACTCCGCAAATCATATTATATCTTACCATGAAACATAGAAATGAGATGCGATATCGCGTTTTAAGAAGCATTAGAACTCAACTTGCTACGATACGTAGACATCTGCAAACGCTATTTCCTAGCGAGGATGTGTCGCATTTGCATTCATTTGAATTGTAGACGAGGAATACATAACACTCCGCAAATCATATTATATCTTATCATGAAACATAGAAATGAGATGCGATATCGCGTTTTAAGAATCATAAGAACTATACTGCTACGATACGTAGACATCTGCAAACGCTATTTCCTTGCAAGGAAGTGTCGCATTTACATTCATTTGAATCGTAGACGAGGAATGCATAACACTTCGCAATGAATATTATATCTTATCATGAAACATAGATATGAGATGCAATATCTCGTTCTAAGAAGCATTTGAACTCTATTGCTTCGATACGTGGACATCTGCAAACGCTATTTCCTTGCAAGGAAGTGTCGCATTTACATTCATTTGAAGTGTAGACGACGGATACATAACAATTCGCATATCATATTATACCTTACCATGAAACATATAAATGCGATATCGCGTTTTAAGAATCATAAGAACCCTATTGCTACGATACGTAGACATCTGCAAACGCTATTTCCTTGCAAGGAAGTGTCGCATTTACATTCATTTGAAGTGTAGACGAGGAATACATAACACTCCGCAAATCATATTATACCTTACCATGAAACATAGAAATGAGATGCGATATCGCGTTTTAAGAATCATAAGAACTCTATTGCAACGATACGCAGACATCTGCAAACGCTATTTCCTTGCAAAGATGTGTCGCATTTACATTCATTTGAAGTGTAGACGAGGAATACATAACACTTCGCAAATCATATTATATCTTATCATGAAACATAGAAATGAGATGCGATATCGCGTTTTAAGAATCATAAGAACTATACTGCTACGATACGTAGACATCTGCAAACGCTATTTCCTTGCAAGAAAGTGTCGCATTTACATTCATTTGAAGTGTAGACGACGGATACATAACACTTCGCAAATCATATTATACCTTACCATGAAACATAGAAATGAGATGCGACATCGCGTTTTAAGAATCATAGGAACTCTATTGCAACGATACGTAGACATCTGCAAACGCTATTTCCTTGCAAGGAAGTGTCGCATTTACATTCATTTGATGTGTAGACGAGGAATACATAACACTTCGCAAATCATATTATATCTTACCATGAAACATAGAAATGAGATGCGATATCGCGTTTTAAGAAGCATTAGAACTCTACTGCTACGATACGCAGACATCTGCAAACGCTATTTCCTAGCGAGGAAGTCACATTTACATTCATTTGAAGTGTAGACGAGGAATACATAACACTTCGCAAATCATGTTTTATCTTACCATGAAACATAGAAATGAGATGCGATATCGCTTTTTAAGAATGATATGAACTCTATTGCTACGATACGTAGACATGTGCAATCGCTACTACCTTGCAAGGAAGTGTCGCATTTACTTTCATTTGAATCGTAGACGAGGAATACATGACACTTCGCAATGAATATTATATCTTATCAGGAAACATAGATATGAGATGCAATATCTCGTTTTAAGAAGCATTTGAACTCTATTGCTTCGATACGTAGACATCTGCTAACGCTATTTCCATGCAAGGAAGTGTCGCATTTACATTCATTTGAAGTGTAGACGAGGAATACATGATACTTCGCAAATCATATTATATCTTACCATGAAACATAGGAATGAGATGTGATATCGCGTTTTAAGAAGCATTTGAACTCTATTGCTTCGATACGTAGACATCTGCAAACGCTATTTCCTTGCAAGGAGGTGTTGCATTTACATTCATTTGATGTGTAGACGAGGAATACATGACACTTCGCAAATCATATTATATCTTATCATGAAACATAGAAATGAGATGCGATATCGCGCTTTAAGAAGCATTAGAAAGCTATTGCTACGATACGTAGACATCTGCAAACGCTATTTCCTAGCGAGGAAGTATCGCATTCACATTCATTTGAAGTGTAGACGAGGAATACATAACACTTCGCAAATCATGTTATATCTTACCATGAAACATAGAAATGAGATGCGATATCGCGTTTTAAGAATCATATGAACTCTATTGCTACGATACGTAGACATCTGCAATCGCTATTTCCTAGCAAGGAAGTGTCGCATTTACATTCATTTGAAGTGTAGACGAGGAGTACATGATACTTCGCAAATCATATTATATCTTACCATGAATCATAGAAATGAGATGGGATATCGCGTTTTAAGAAGCATTAGAACACTATTGCTACGATAGGTAGACATTTGCAAACGCTATTTCCTAGCAAAGAAGTGTCGCATTTACATTCATTTGAAGTGTAGACGAGGAATACATAACACTTCGCAAATCATATTATATCTTACCATGAAACGTAAAAATGAGATGCAATATAGCGTTCTAAGAATCATAAGAACTCTATTGCTACGATACGTACACATCTGCAAACGCTATTTCCTTTCAAGGAAGTGTCGCATTTACATTCATTTGAATCGTAGACGAGGAATGCATAACACTTCGCAAATCATATTATATCTTACCATGAAACATAGAAATGAGATGCGATATCGCGTTTTAAGAAGCATTAGAACTCTATTGCTACGATACGTAGACATCTTCAAACGCTATTTCCTTGCAAGGAAGTGTCGCATTTACATTCATCTGAATCGTAGACGAGGAATGCATGACACTTCGCAAATCATATTATATCTTGCCATGAAACATAGAAATGTAATGCGATATCGCGTTTTAAGAAGCATTAGAACTCTACTGCTACGATACGCAGACATCTGCAAACGCTATTTCCTAGCGAGGAAGTGTCACATTCACATTCATTTGAAGTGTAGACGTGGAATACATAACACTTCGCAAATCATATTATATCTTACCATGAAACATAGAAATGAGATGCGATATCGCGTTTTAAGAAGCATTAGAACTCTATTGCTTCGATACGTAGACATCTGCAAACGCTATTTCCTAGCGAGGAAGTGTGGCATTCACATTCATTTGAAGTGTAGACGAGGAATACATAACACTCCGCAAATCATATTATATCTTACCATGAAACATAGAAATGTGATGCGATATCGCGTTTCAAGAATCATAAGAACTCTATTGCTACGATACGTAGACATCTGCAAACGCTATTTCCTTGCAAGGAAGTGTCGCATTTACATTCATTTGATGTGTAGACGAGGAATACATAACACATCGCAAATCATATTATATCTTACCATGAAACATAGAAATGAGATGCGATATCGCGTTTTAAGAAGCATTAGAACTCTATTGCTTCGATACGTAGACATCTGCAAACGCTATTTCCTTGCAAGGAAGTGTCGCATTTACATTCATTTGAAGTGTAGACGAGGAATACATAACAGTTCGCAAATCATATTATATCTTACCATGAAACATAGAAATGAGATGCGATATCGCGTTTTAAGAATCATAAGAACACTATTGCTACGATACGTAGACATCTGCAAACGCTATTTCCTTGCAAAGAAGTGTCGCATTTACATTCATTTGAAGTGTAGACGAGGAATACACAACACTTCGCAATTCATATTATATCTTACCATGAAACATAGAAATGAGATGCGATATCGCGTTTTAAGAAGCATCAGAAATCCAATGCTACGATACGTAGACATCTGCAAACGCTATTTCCTTGCAAGAAAGTGTCGCATTTACATTCATTTGAAGTGTAGACGACGGATACATAACACTTCGCATATCATATTATACCTTACCATGAAACATAGAAATGAGATGCGATATCGCGTTTTAAGAATCATAAGAACTCTATTGCTACGATACGTAGACATCTGCAAACGCTATTTCCTTGCAAGGAAGTGTCGCATTTACATTCATTTGAAGTGTAGACGAGGAATACATAACACTCCGCAAATCATATTATACCTTACCATGAAACATAGAAATGAGATGCGATATCGCGTTTTAAGAATCATAAGAACTCTATTGCAACGATACGTAGACATCTGCAAACGCTATTTCCTTGCAAAGATGTGTCGCATTTACATTCATTTGAAGTGTAGACGAGGAATACATAACACTTCGCAAATCATATTATATCTTACCATGAAACATAGAAATGAGATGCGATATCGCGTTTTAAGAAGCATCAGAAATCCAATGCTACGATACGTAGACATCTGCAAACGCTATTTCCTTGCAAGAAAGTGTCGCATTTACATTCATTTCAAGTGTAGACGAAGGATACATAACACTTCGCATATCATATTATACCTTACCATGAAACATAGAAATGAGATGCGATATCGCGTTTTGAGAATCATAAGAACTCTATTGCTACGATACGTAGACATCTGCAAAAGCTATTTCCTTGCAAGAAAGTGTCGCATTTACATTCATTTGAAGTGTAGACGACGGATACATAACACTTCGCATATCATATTATACCTTACCATGAAACATAGAAATGAGATGCGATATCGCGTTTTAAGAAGCATCAGAAATCCAATGCTACGATACGTAGACATCTGCAAACGCTATTTCCTTGCAAGAAAGTGTCGCATTTACATTCATTTCAAGTGTAGACGAAGGATACATAACACTTCGCATATCATATTATACCTTACCATGAAACATAGAAATGAGATGCGATATCGCGTTTTGAGAATCATAAGAACTCTATTGCTACGATACGTAGACATCTGCAAACGCTATTTCCTTGCAAGAAAGTGTCGCATTTACATTCATTTGAAGTGTAGACGACGGATACATAACACTTCGCATATCATATTATACCTTACCATGAAACATAGAAATGAGATGCGATATCGCGTTTTAAGAATCATAAGAACTCTATTGCTACGATACGTAGACATCTGCAAACGCTATTTCCTTGCAAGGAAGTGTCGCATTTACATTCATTTGATGTGTAGACGAGGAATACATAACACTTCGCAAATCATATTATATCTTACCATGACACATAGAAATGAGATGCGATATCGCGTTTTAAGAATCATAAGAACACTATTGCTACGATACGTAGACATCTGCAAACGCTATTTCCTTGCAAGGAAGTGTCGCATTTACATTCATTTGAAGTGTAGACGAGGAATACATAACACTCCGCAAATCATATTATACCTTACCATGAAACATAGAAATGAGATGCGATATCGCGTTTTAAGAATCATAAGAACTCTATTGCAACAATACGTAGACATCTGCAAACGCTATTTCCTTGCAAAGAAGTGTCGCATTTACATTCATTTGAAGTGTAGACGAGGAATACATAACACTTCGCAATTCATATTATATCTTACCATGAAACATAGAAATGAGATGCGATATCGCGTTTTTAGAAGCATCAGAAATCCAATGCTACGATACGTAGGCATCTGCAAACGCTATTTCCTTGCAAGAAAGTGTCGCATTTACATTCATTTGAAGTGTAGACGACGGATACATAACACTTCGCATATCATATTATACCTTACCATGAAACATAGAAATGAGATGCGATATCGCGTTTTAAGAAGCATCAGAAATCCAATGCTACGATACGTAGACATCTGCAAACGCTATTTCCTTGCAAGAAAGTGTCGCATTTACATTCATT
This sequence comes from Xylocopa sonorina, assembly GCF_050948175.1. NCBI lineage: Eukaryota > Metazoa > Arthropoda > Insecta > Hymenoptera > Apidae > Xylocopa > Xylocopa sonorina. The sequence continues at coordinate 10,039 of NW_027490789.1, read as the reverse complement.
TGAAGTGTAGACGACGGATACATAACACTTCGCATATCATATTATACCTTACCATGAAACATAGAAATGAGATGCGATATCGCGTTTTAAGAATCATAAGCACTCTATTGCTACGATACGTAGACATCTGCAAACGCTATTTCCTTGCAAGGAAGTGTCGCATTTACATTCATTTGATGTGTAGACGAGGAATACATAACACTTCGCAAATCATATTCTATCTTACCATGAAACATAGAAATGAGATGCGATATCGCGTTTTAAGAAGCATTAGAACTCTATTGCTACGATACGTAGACATCTGCAAACGCTATTTCCTTGCAAGGAAGTGTCGCATTTTCATTCATTTGAATCGTAGACGAGGAATGCATAACACTTCGCAATGAATATTATATCTTATCATGAAACATAGATATAAGATGCAATATCTCGTTTTAAGAAGCATTTGAACTCTATTGCTTCGATACGTAGACATCTGCAAACGCTATTTCCTTGCAAGGAAGTGTCGCATTTACATTCATTTGAAGTGTAGACGAGGAATACATAACAGTTCGCAAATCATATTATATCTTACCATGAAACATAGAAATGAGATGCGATATCGCGTTTTAAGAAGCATTAGATCTCTACTGCTACGATACGCAGACATCTGCTAACGCTATTTCCTAGCGAGGAAGTGTCGCATTCACTTTCATTTGAAGTGTAGACGACGGATACATAACACTTCGCATATCATATTATACCTTACCATGAAACATAGAAATGAGATGCGATATCGCGTTTTAAGAATCATAAGAACTCTATTGCTACGATACGTAGACATCTGCAAACGCTATTTCCTTGCAAGGAAGTGTCGCATTTACATTCATTTGAAGTGTAGACGAGGAATACATAACACTCCGCAAATCATATTATACCTTACCATGAAACATAGAAATGAGATGCGATATCGCGTTTTAAGAATCATAAGAACTCTATTGCAACGATACGTAGACATCTGCAAACGCTATTTCCTTGCAAAGATGTGTCGCATTTACATTCATTTGAAGTGTAGACGAGGAATACATAACACTTCGCAAATCATATTATATCTTACCATGAAACATAGAAATGATATGCGATATCGCGTTTTAAGAAGCATCAGAAATCCAATGCTACGATACGTAGACATCTGCAAACGCTATTTCCTTGCAAGAAAGTGTCGCATTTACATTCATTTCAAGTGTAGACGAAGGATACATAACACTTCGCATATCATATTATACCTTACCATGAAACATAGAAATGAGATGCGATATCGCGTTTTGAGAATCATAAGAACTCTATTGCTACGATACGTAGACATCTGCAAACGCTATTTCCTTGCAAGAAAGTGTCGCATTTACATTCATTTGAAGTGTAGACGACGGATACATAACACTTCGCATATCATATTATACCTTACCATGAAACATAGAAATGAGATGCGATATCGCGTTTTAAGAAGCATCAGAAATCCAATGCTACGATACGTAGACATCTGCAAACGCTATTTCCTTGCAAGAAAGTGTCGCATTTACATTCATTTCAAGTGTAGACGAAGGATACATAACACTTCGCATATCATATTATACCTTACCATGAAACATAGAAATGAGATGCGATATCGCGTTTTGAGAATCATAAGAACTCTATTGCTACGATACGTAGACATCTGCAAACGCTATTTCCTTGCAAGAAAGTGTCGCATTTACATTCATTTGAAGTGTAGACGACGGATACATAACACTTCGCATATCATATTATACCTTACCATGAAACATAGAAATGAGATGCGATATCGCGTTTTAAGAATCATAAGAACTCTATTGCTACGATACGTAGACATCTGCAAACGCTATTTCCTTGCAAGGAAGTGTCGCATTTACATTCATTTGATGTGTAGACGAGGAATACATAACACTTCGCAAATCATATTATATCTTACCATGACACATAGAAATGAGATGCGATATCGCGTTTTAAGAAGCATTAGAACTCTATTGCTACGATACGTAGACATCTGCAAACGCTATTTCCTTGCAAGGAAGTGTCGCATTTTCATTCATTTGAATCGTAGACGAGGAATGCATAACACTTCGCAATGAATATTATATCTTATCATGAAACATAGATATAAGATGCAATATCTCGTTTTAAGAAGCATTTGAACTCTATTGCTTCGATACGTAGACATCTGCAAACGCTATTTCCTTGCAAGGAAGTGTCGCATTTACATTCATTTGAAGTGTAGACGAGGAATACATAACAGTTCGCAAATCATATTATATCTTACCATGAAACATAGAAATGAGATGCGATATCGCGTTTTAAGAAGCATTAGAACTCTACTGCTACGATACGCAGACATCTGCTAACGCTATTTCCTAGCGAGGAAGTGTCGCATTCACATTCATTTGTAGTGTAGACGAGGAATACATAACACTTCGCAAATCATATTATATCTTACCATGAAACATAGAAATGAGATGCGATATCGCGTTTTAAGAAGCATTAGAACTCTATTGCTACGATACGTAGACATCTGAAAATGCTATTTCATTGCAAGGAAGTGTCGCATTTTCATTCATTTTAATCGTAGACGAGGAATGCATAACACTTCGCAATGAATATTATATCTTATCATGAAACATAGATATGAAATGCAATATCTCGTTTTAAGAAGCATTTGAACTCTATTGCATCGATACGTAGACATCTGCAAACGCTATTTCCTTGCAAGGAAGTGTCGCATTTACATTCATTTGAAGTGTAGACGAGGAATACACAACAGTTCGCGAATCATATAATATCTTACCATGACACGTAGAAATGAGATGCGATATCGCGTTTTAAGAATCATAAGAACTCTATTGCTACGATACGTAGACATCTGCAAACGCTATTTCCTTGCAAGGAAGTGTCGCATTTACATTCATTTGATGTGTAGACGAGGAATACACAACACTTCGCAAATCATATTATATCTTACCATGAAACATAGAAATGAGATGCGATATCGCGTTTTAAGAATCATAAGAACACTATTGCTACGATACGTAGACATCTGCAAACGCTATTTCCTTGCAAGGAAGTGTCGCATTTACATTCATTTGAAGTGTAGACGAGGAATACATAACACTCCGCAAATCATATTATATCTTACCATGAAACATAGAAATGAGATACGATATCGCGTTTTAAGAATCATAAGAACTCCTTGCAAGGAAGTGTCGCATTTACATTCATTTGAAGTGTGGACGAGGAATACATGACACTTCGCAAATCATATTATATCTTACCATGAAACATAGAAGTGAGATGCGATATCGCGCTTTAAGAAGCATCAGAAATCCATTGCTACGATACGTAGACATCTGCAAACGATATTTCCTAGCGAGGAAGTGTCGCATTTACATTCATTTGAAGTGTAGACGACGGATACATAACACTTCGCATATCATATTATACCTTACCATGAAACATAGAAATGAGATGCGATATCGCGTTTTAAGAATCATAAGAACTCTATTGCTGCGATACGTAGACATCTGCAAACGCTATTTCCTTGCAAGGAAGTGTCGCATTTACATTCATTTGATGTGTAGACGAGGAATACATAACACTTCGCAAATCATAATATATCTTACCATGAAACATAGAAATGAGATGCGATATCGCGTTTTAAGAAGCATTTGAACAATATTGCTTCGATACGTAGACATCTGCAAACGCTATTTCCTTGCAAGGAAGTGTCGCATTTACATTCGTTTGAAGTGTAGACGAGGAATACATAACACTCCGCAAATCATATTATATCTTACCATGAAACATAGAAATGAGATGCAATATCTCGTTTTAAGAAGCATTTGAACTCTATTGCTTCGATACGTAGACATCTGCAAACGCTATTTCCTTGTAAGGAAGTGTCGCATTTACATTCATTTGAAGTGTAGACGAGGAATACATAACACTTCGCAATGAATATTATATCTTATCATGAAACATAGATATGAGATGCAATATCTCGTTTTAAGAAGCACTTGAACTTTATTGCTTCGATACGTAAACATCTGGAAACGCTATTTCCTTGCAAGGAAGTGTCGCATTTACATTCATTTGAAGTGTAGACGAGGAATACATAACAGTTCGCAAATCATATTATATCTTACCATGAAACATAGAAATGAGATGCGATATCGCGTTTTAAGAATCATAAGAACTCTATTGCTTCGATACGTAGACATCTGCAAACGCTCTTTCCTAGCGAGGAAGTGTGGCATTCACATTCATTTGAAGTGTAGACGAGGAATACATAACACTTCGCAAATCATATTATATCTTACCATGAAACATAGAAATGAGATGCGATATCGCGTTTTAAGAAGCATTAGAACTCTATTGCTACGGTACGTAGACATCTGCAAACGCTATTTCCTTGCAAGGAAGTGTCGCATTTTCATTCATTTTAATCGTAGACGAGGAATGCATAACACTTCGCAATGAATATTATATCTTATCATGAAACATAGATATGAGATGCAATATCTCGTTTTAAGAAGCGTTTGAACTCTATTGCATCGATACGTAGACATCTGCAAACGCTATTTCCTTGCAAGGAAGTGTCGCATTTACTTTCATTTGAAGTGTAGACGAGGAATACACAACAGTTCGCGAATCATATAATATCTTACCATGAAACATAGAAATGAGATACGATATCGCGTTTTAAGAATCATAAGCACTCTATTGCTACGATACGTAGACTTCTGCAAACGCTATTTCCTTGCAAGGAAGTGTCGCATTTACATTCATTTGAAGTGTAGACGAGGAATACATAACACTTCGCAATGAATATTATATCTTATCATGAAACATAGATATGAGATGCAATATCTCGTTTTAAGAAGCACTTGAACTTTATTGCTTCGATACGTAGATATCTGGAAACGCTATTTCCTTGCAAGGAAGTGTCGCATTTACATTCATTTGAAGTGTAGACGAGGAATACACAACACTTCGCAAATCATATTATATCTTACCATGAAACATAGAAATGAGATGCGATATCGCGTTTTAAGAATCATAAGAACACTATTGCTACGATACGTAGACATCTGCAAACGCTATTTCCTTGCAAGGAAGTGTCGCATTTACATTCATTTGAAGTGTAGACGAGGAATACATAACACTCCGCAAATCATATTATATCTTACCATGAAACATAGAAATGAGATACGATATCGCGTTTTAAGAATCATAAGAACTCCTTGCAAGGAAGTGTCGCATTTACATTCATTTGAAGTGTAGACGACGGATACATAACACTTCGCATATCATATTATACCTTACCATGAAACATAGAAATGAGATGCGATATCGCGTTTTAAGAATCATAAGCACTCTATTGCTACGATACGTAGACATCTGCAAACGCTATTTCCTTGCAAGGAAGTGTCGCATTTACATTCATTTGATGTGTAGACGAGGAATACATAACACTTCGCAAATCATATTCTATCTTACCATGAAACATAGAAATGAGATGCGATATCGCGTTTTAAGAAGCATTAGAACTCTATTGCTACGATACGTAGACATCTGCAAACGCTATTTCCTTGCAAGGAAGTGTCGCATTTTCATTCATTTGAATCGTAGACGAGGAATGCATAACACTTCGCAATGAATATTATATCTTATCATGAAACATAGATATAAGATGCAATATCTCGTTTTAAGAAGCATTTGAACTCTATTGCTTCGATACGTAGACATCTGCAAACGCTATTTCCTTGCAAGGAAGTGTCGCATTTACATTCATTTGAAGTGTAGACGAGGAATACATAACAGTTCGCAAATCATATTATATCTTACCATGAAACATAGAAATGAGATGCGATATCGCGTTTTAAGAAGCATTAGAACTCTACTGCTACGATACGCAGACATCTGCTAACGCTATTTCCTAGCGAGGAAGTGTCGCATTCACATTCATTTGTAGTGTAGACGAGGAATACATAACACTTCGCAAATCATATTATATCTTACCATGAAACATAGAAATGAGATGCGATATCGCGTTTTAAGAAGCATTAGAACTCTATTGCTACGATACGTAGACATCTGAAAATGCTATTTCATTGCAAGGAAGTGTCGCATTTTCATTCATTTTAATCGTAGACGAGGAATGCATAACACTTCGCAATGAATATTATATCTTATCATGAAACATAGATATGAAATGCAATATCTCGTTTTAAGAAGCATTTGAACTCTATTGCATCGATACGTAGACATCTGCAAACGCTATTTCCTTGCAAGGAAGTGTCGCATTTACATTCATTTGAAGTGTAGACGAGGAATACACAACAGTTCGCGAATCATATAATATCTTACCATGACACGTAGAAATGAGATGCGATATCGCGTTTTAAGAATCATAAGAACTCTATTGCTACGATACGTAGACATCTGCAAACGCTATTTCCTTGCAAGGAAGTGTCGCATTTACATTCATTTGATGTGTAGACGAGGAATACACAACACTTCGCAAATCATATTATATCTTACCATGAAACATAGAAATGAGATGCGATATCGCGTTTTAAGAATCATAAGAACACTATTGCTACGATACGTAGACATCTGCAAACGCTATTTCCTTGCAAGGAAGTGTCGCATTTACATTCATTTGAAGTGTAGACGAGGAATACATAACACTCCGCAAATCATATTATATCTTACCATGAAACATAGAAATGAGATACGATATCGCGTTTTAAGAATCATAAGAACTCCTTGCAAGGAAGTGTCGCATTTACATTCATTTGAAGTGTGGACGAGGAATACATGACACTTCGCAAATCATATTATATCTTACCATGAAACATAGAAGTGAGATGCGATATCGCGCTTTAAGAAGCATCAGAAATCCATTGCTACGATACGTAGACATCTGCAAACGATATTTCCTAGCGAGGAAGTGTCGCATTTACATTCATTTGAAGTGTAGACGACGGATACATAACACTTCGCATATCATATTATACCTTACCATGAAACATAGAAATGAGATGCGATATCGCGTTTTAAGAATCATAAGAACTCTATTGCTGCGATACGTAGACATCTGCAAACGCTATTTCCTTGCAAGGAAGTGTCGCATTTACATTCATTTGATGTGTAGACGAGGAATACATAACACTTCGCAAATCATAATATATCTTACCATGAAACATAAAAATGAGATGCGATATCGCGTTTTAAGAAGCATTTGAACAATATTGCTTCGATACGTAGACATCTGCAAACGCTATTTCCTTGCAAGGAAGTGTCGCATTTACATTCGTTTGAAGTGTAGACGAGGAATACATAACACTCCGCAAATCATATTATATCTTACCATGAAACATAGAAATGAGATGCAATATCTCGTTCTAAGAAGCATTTGAACTCTATTGCTTCGATACGTAGACATCTGCAAACGCTATTTCCTTGTAAGGAAGTGTCGCATTTACATTCATTTGAAGTGTAGACGAGGAATACATAACACTTCGCAATGAATATTATATCTTATCATGAAACATAGATATGAGATGCAATATCTCGTTTTAAGAAGCACTTGAACTTTATTGCTTCGATACGTAAACATCTGGAAACGCTATTTCCTTGCAAGGAAGTGTCGCATTTACATTCATTTGAAGTGTAGACGAGGAATACATAACAGTTCGCAAATCATATTATATCTTACCATGAAACATAGAAATGAGATGCGATATCGCGTTTTAAGAATCATAAGAACTCTATTGCTTCGATACGTAGACATCTGCAAACGCTCTTTCCTAGCGAGGAAGTGTGGCATTCACATTCATTTGAAGTGTAGACGAGGAATACATAACACTTCGCAAATCATATTATATCTTACCATGAAACATAGAAATGAGATGCGATATCGCGTTTTAAGAAGCATTAGAACTCTATTGCTACGGTACGTAGACATCTGCAAACGCTATTTCCTTGCAAGGAAGTGTCGCATTTTCATTCATTTTAATCGTAGACGAGGAATGCATAACACTTCGCAATGAATATTATATCTTATCATGAAACATAGATATGAGATGCAATATCTCGTTTTAAGAAGCGTTTGAACTCTATTGCATCGATACGTAGACATCTGCAAACGCTATTTCCTTGCAAGGAAGTGTCGCATTTACTTTCATTTGAAGTGTAGACGAGGAATACACAACAGTTCGCGAATCATATAATATCTTACCATGACACGTAGAAATGAGATGCGATATCGCGTTTTAAGAATCATAAGAACTCTATTGCTACGATACGTAGACATCTGCAAACGCTATTTCCTTGCAAGGAAGTGTCGCATTTACATTCATTTGATGTGTAGACGAGGAATACACAACACTTCGCAAATCATATTATATCTTACCATGAAACATAGAAATGAGATGCGATATCGCGTTTTAAGAATCATAAGAACACTATTGCTACGATACGTAGACATCTGCAAACGCTATTTCCTTGCAAGGAAGTGTCGCATTTACATTCATTTGAAGTGTAGACGAGGAATACATAACACTCCGCAAATCATATTATATCTTACCATGAAACATAGAAATGAGATACGATATCGCGTTTTAAGAATCATAGGCACTCTATTGCTACGATACGTAGACATCTGCAAACGCTATTTCCTTGCAAGGAAGTGTCGCATTTACATTCATTTGAAGTGTAGACGAGGAATACATAACACTTCGCAATGAATATTATATCTTATCATGAAACATAGATATGAGATGCAATATCTCGTTTTAAGAAGCACTTGAACTTTATTGCTTCGATACGTAGACATCTGGAAACGCTATTTCCTTGCAAGGAAGTGTCGCATTTACATTCATTTGAAGTGTAGACGAGGAATACACAACAGTTCGCGAATCATATAATATCTTACCATGACACGTAGAAATGAGATGCGATATCGCGTTTTAAGAATCATAAGAACTCTATTGCTACGATACGTAGACATCTGCAAACGCTATTTCCTTGCAAGGAAGTGTCGCATTTACATTCATTTGATGTGTAGACGAGGAATACACAACACTTCGCAAATCATATTATATCTTACCATGAAACATAGAAATGAGATGCGATATCGCGTTTTAAGAATCATAAGAACACTATTGCTACGATACGTAGACATCTGCAAACGCTATTTCCTTGCAAGGAAGTGTCGCATTTACATTCATTTGAAGTGTAGACGAGGAATACATAACACTCCGCAAATCATATTATATCTTACCATGAAACATAGAAATGAGATACGATATCGCGTTTTAAGAATCATAAGAACTCCTTGCAAGGAAGTGTCGCATTTACATTCATTTGAAGTGTGGACGAGGAATACATGACACTTCGCAAATCATATTATATCTTACCATGAAACATAGAAGTGAGATGCGATATCGCGCTTTAAGAAGCATCAGAAATCCATTGCTACGATACGTAGACATCTGCAAACGACATTTCCTAGCGAGGAAGTGTCGCATTTACATTCATTTGAAGTGTAGACGACGGATACATAACACTTCGCATATCATATTATACCGTACCATGAAACATAGAAATGAGATGCGATATCGCGTTTTAAGAATCATAAGAACTCTATTGCTGCGATACGTAGACATCTGCAAACGCTATTTCCTTGCAAGGAAGTGTCGCATTTACATTCATTTGATGTGTAGACGAGGAATACATAACACTTCGCAAATCATAATATATCTTACCATGAAACATAGAAATGAGATGCGATATCGCGTTTTAAGAAGCATTTGAACAATATTGCTTCGATACGTAGACATCTGCAAACGCTATTTCCTTGCAAGGAAGTGTCGCATTTACATTCCTTTGAAGTGTAGACGAGGAATACATAACACTCCGCAAATCATATTATATCTTACCATGAAACATAGAAATGAGATGCAATATCTCGTTTTAAGAAGCATTT
>NW_027490788.1:0-49268 GCF_050948175.1 Xylocopa sonorina | reverse complement strand
ATTCAAATGATTGCAAATGTGACACTTCCTTGCAAGGAAATAGCGTTTGCAGATGTCTACCTATCGTAGCAATAGAGTTCTATTGCTTCTTAATACGCGATGTCGCATCACATTTCTATGTTTCATGATAAGATATAATATTCATTGCGAAGTGTTATGCATTCCTCGTGTACGATTCAAATGATTGTAAATACGACACTACCTTGCAAGGAAATAGCGTTTGCAGATGTCTAGGTATCGTAGCAATAGAGTTCTAATGCTTCTTAAAATGCGATATCGCATCTCATTTCTATGTTTCATGGTAAGATATAATATGATTTGCGAAGTGTTATGTATTCCTCGTCTACACTTCAAATGAATGTAAATGCGACACTTCCTTGCAAAGAAATAGCGTTTGCAGATGTCTACGTACCGTAGCAATAGATTCCTAATGCTTCTTAAAACGCTTATCGCATCTCATTTCTATGTTTCATGGTAAGATATAACATGATTTGCGAAGTGTTATGTATTCCTCGTCTACACTTCAAATGAATGTGAGTGCGATACTTCCTCGCTAGGAAATAGCGTTTGCAGATCTCTACGTATCGTAGCAATAGCTTTCTAATGCTTCTTAAAACGCGATATGGCATCTCATTTCTATGTTTCATGATAAGATATAATATTCATTGCGAAGTGTTATGCATTCCTCGTCTACGATTCAAATGAATGTAAATGCGACACTTCCTTGCAAGGAAATAGCGTTTGCAGATGTCTACGTATCGTAGCAATAGAGTCTTTATGATTCTTAAAACTCGATATCGCATCTCATTTCTATATTTCATGGTAAGATACAATATGATTTGCGAAGTGTTATGTATTCCTCGTCTACACTCCAAATGTTTGTGAATGCGACTCTTCCTTGCAAGGAAATAGCGTTTGCAGATGTCTACGTATCGTAGCAATGGAATTCTTATGATTCTTAAAACGCGATATCGCATCTCTATTCTATGTTTCATGGTAAGATATAATATGATTTGCGAAGTGTTATGTATTCCTCGTCTACACTTCAAATGAATGTGAATGCGATACTTCCTCGCTAGGAAATAGCGTTTGCAGATGTCTACGTATCGTAGCATTAGCTTTCTAATGCTTCTTAAAACGCGATATCGCATCTCATTTCTATCTTTCATGGTAAGATATAACATGATTTGCGAAGTGTCATGTATTTCTCGTCTACACTTCAAATGAATGTAAATGCGACACTTCCTTGCTAGGAAATAGCGTCTGCAGATGTCTAGGTATCGTAGCAATAGAGTTCTTATGATCCTTAAAACGCGATATCGCATCGCATTTCTATGTTTCATGGTAAGATATAATATGATTTGCGAAGTGTTATGTATTCCACGTCTACACTTCAAATGAATGTAAATGCGACACTTCCTTACTAGGAAATAGCGTTTGCAGATGTCTACGTATCGAAGCAATAGAGTTCAAATGCTTCTTAAAACGGGATATTGCATCTCATATCTATGTTTCATGATAAGATATAATATTCATTGCGAAGTGTTATGCATTCCTCGTATACGATTCAAATGAATGTGAATGCGATACTTCCTCGCTAGGAAATAGCGTTTGCAGATGTCTACGTATCGTAGCAATAGAGTTTTTATGATTCTTAAAACGCAATATCGCATCTCATTTCTATGTTTCACGGTAAGATATAATATGATTTGCGAAGTGTCTTGTATTCCTCGTCTACACTTCAAAGGAATGTGAACGCGACACTTCCTCGCTAGGAAATAGCGTTTGCAGATGTCTACGTATCGTAGCAATGGAGTTCTTATGATTCTTAAAACGCGATATCGCATCTCAATTCTATGTTTCGTGGTAAGATATAATATGATTTGCGAAGTGTCTTGTATTCCTCGTCTACGATTCAAATGAACGTAAATGCGACACTTCCTTGCAAGGAAATAGCGTTTGCAGATGTCTACGTATCGAAGCAATAGAGATCAAATGCTTCTTAAATCGAGATGTTGCATCTCATTTCTATTTTTCATGGTAAGATATAATATGATTTGCGAAGTGTTATGTATTCCTCGTCTACACTTGAAGTGAAGGTAAATGCGACACTTCCTAGCAAGGAAATAGCGTTTGCAGATGTCTACGTATCGAAGCAATAGAATTCTAATGCTTCTTAAAACGAGATATTGCATCTCACATCTATGTTTCATGATAAGATATAATATTCATTGCGAAGTGTTATGCATTCCTCGTCTACGATACAAATGAATGTAAATGCGACACTTCCTTGCAAGGAAATAGCGTTTGCAGATGTCTACCTATGGTAGCAATAGAGTTCTAATGCTTCTTAAAACGCGATATCGCATCTCATTTCTATGTTTCATGGTAAGATATAATATGATTTGCGAAGTGTTATGTATTCTTCGTCTACACTTCAAATGAATGTAATTGCGACACTTCCTTGCAAAGAAATAGCGTTTGCAGATGTCTACGTATCGTAGCAATAGATTCCTAATGCTTCTTAAAACGCGATATCGCATCTCATTTCTGTGTTTCATGGTAAGATATAACATGATTTGCGAAGTGTTATGTATTCCTCGTCTACACTTCAAATGAATGTGAGTGCGATACTTCCTCGCTAGGAAATAGCGTTTGCAGATGTCTACGTATCGTAGCAATAGCTTTCTAATGCTTCTTAAAACGCGATATGGCATCTCATTTCTATGTTTCATGGTAAGATATAATATGATTTGCGAAGTGTCATGTATTCCTCGTCTACACTTCAAATGAATGTAAATGCGACACTTCCTTGCAAGCAAATAGCGTTTGCAGATGTCTACGTATCGTAGCAATAGAGTTTTTATGATTCTTAAAACTCGATATCGCATCTCATTTCTATATTTCATGGTAAGATATAATATGATTTGCGAAGTGTTATGTATTCCTCGTCTACACTCCAAATGATTGTGAATGCGACACTTCCTTGCAAGGAAATAGCGTTTGCAGATGTCTACGTATCGTAGCAATGGAGTTCTTATGATTCTTAAAACGCAATATCGCATCTCAATTCTATGTTTCATGGTAAGATATAATATGATTTGCGAAGTGTTATGCATTCCTCGTCTACACTTCAAATGAATGTAAATGCGAAACTTCCTTGCAAGGAAATAGCGTTTGCAGATGTCTACGTATCGTAGCAATAGCTTTCTAATGCTTCTTAAAACGCGATATGGCATCTCATTTCTATGCTTCATGGTAAGATATAATATGATTTGCGAAGTGTCATGTATTCCTCGTCTACACTTCAAATGAACGTAAATGTGACACTTCCTTGCTAGGAAATAGCGTTTGCAGATGTCTAGGTATCGAAGCAATAGAGATCAGATGCCTCTTAAATCGAGATATTGCATCTCATTTCTATGTTTCATGGTAAGATATAATATGATTTGCGAAGTGTTATGTATTCCTCGTCTACACTTGAAGTGAATGTAAATGCGACACTTCCTAGCAAGGAAATAGCGTTTGCAGATGTCTACGTATCGAAGCAATAGAGTTCAAATGCTTCTTAAAACGAGATATTGCATCTCATATCTATGTTTCATGATAAGATATAATATTCATTGCGAAGTGTTATGCATTCCTCGTCTACGATTCAAATGAATGTAAATGCGACACTTCCTTGCAAGGAAATAGCGTTTACAGATGTCTACCTATCGTAGCAATAGAGTTCTAATGCTTCTTAAAACGCGATATCGCATCTCATTTCTATGTTTCATGGTAAGATATAATATGATTTGCGAAGTGTTATGTATTCCTCGTCTACACTTCAAATGAATGTAAATGCGACACTTCCTTGCAAAGAAATAGCGTTTGCAGATGTCTACGTATCGTAGCAATAGATTCCTAATGCATCTTAAAACGCGATATCGCATCTCATTTCTATGTTTCATGGAAAGATATAACATGATTTGCGAAGTGTTATGTATTCCTCGTCTACACTTCAAATGAATGTGAGTGCGATACTTCCTCGCTAGGAAATAGCGTTTGCTGATGTCTACGTATCGTAGCAATAGCTTTCTAATGCTTCTTAAAACGCGATATGGCATCTCATTTCTATGTTTCATGGTAAGATATAATATGATTTGCGAAGTGTCATGTATTCCTCGTCTACACTTCAAATGAATGTAAATGCGACACTTCCTTGCTAGGAAATAGCGTTTGCAGATGTCTAGGTATCATAGCAATAGAGTTCAAATGCTTCTTGAAACGAGATATTGCATCTCATATCTATGATTCATGATAAGATATAATATTCATTGCGAAGTGTTATGCATTCCTCGTATACGATTCAAATGATTGCAAATGTGACACTTCCTTGCAAGGAAATAGCGTTTGCAGATGTCTACGTATCGTAGCAATAGAGTCTTTATGATTCTTAAAACTCGATATCGCATCTCATTTCTATATTTCATGGTAAGATACAATATGATTTGCGAAGTGTTATGTATTCCTCGTCTACACTCCAAATGTTTGTGAATGCGACTCTTCCTTGCAAGGAAATAGCGTTTGCAGATGTCTACGTATCGTAGCAATGGAATTCTTATGATTCTTAAAACGCGATATCGCATCTCTATTCTATGTTTCATGGTAAGATATAATATGATTTGCGAAGTGTTATGTATTCCTCGTCTACACTTCAAATGAATGTGAATGCGATACTTCCTCGCTAGGAAATAGCGTTTGCAGATGTCTACGTATCGTAGCATTAGCTTTCTAATGCTTCTTAAAACGCGATATCGCATCTCATTTCTATCTTTCATGGTAAGATATAACATGATTTGCGAAGTGTCATGTATTTCTCGTCTACACTTCAAATGAATGTAAATGCGACACTTCCTTGCTAGGAAATAGCGTCTGCAGATGTCTAGGTATCGTAGCAATAGAGTTCTTATGATCCTTAAAACGCGATATCGCATCGCATTTCTATGTTTCATGGTAAGATATAATATGATTTGCGAAGTGTTATGTATTCCACGTCTACACTTCAAATGAATGTAAATGCGACACTTCCTTACTAGGAAATAGCGTTTGCAGATGTCTACGTATCGAAGCAATAGAGTTCAAATGCTTCTTAAAACGGGATATTGCATCTCATATCTATGTTTCATGATAAGATATAATATTCATTGCGAAGTGTTATGCATTCCTCGTATACGATTCAAATGAATGTGAATGCGATACTTCCTCGCTAGGAAATAGCGTTTGCAGATGTCTACGTATCGTAGCAATAGAGTTTTTATGATTCTTAAAACGCAATATCGCATCTCATTTCTATGTTTCACGGTAAGATATAATATGATTTGCGAAGTGTCTTGTATTCCTCGTCTACACTTCAAAGGGATGTGAACGCGACACTTCCTCGCTAGGAAATAGCGTTTGCAGATGTCTACGTATCGTAGCAATGGAGTTCTTATGATTCTTAAAACGCGATATCGCATCTCAATTCTATGTTTCGTGGTAAGATATAATATGATTTGCGAAGTGTCTTGTATTCCTCGTCTACGATTCAAATGAACGTAAATGCGACACTTCCTTGCAAGGAAATAGCGTTTGCAGATGTCTACGTATCGAAGCATTAGAGATCAAATGCTTCTTAAATCGAGATGTTGCATCTCATTTCTATTTTTCATGGTAAGATATAATATGATTTGCGAAGTGTTATGTATTCCTCGTCTACACTTGAAGTGAAGGTAAATGCGACACTTCCTAGCAAGGAAATAGCGTTTGCAGATGTCTACGTATCGAAGCAATAGAATTCTAATGCTTCTTAAAACGAGATATTGCATCTCACATCTATGTTTCATGATAAGATATAATATTCATTGCGAAGTGTTATGCATTCCTCCTCTACGATACAAATGAATGTAAATGCGATACTTCCTCGCTAGGAAATAGCGTTTGCAGATGTCTACGTATCGTAGCAATAGATTTCTAATGCTGCTTAAAACGCGATATCGCATCTCATTTCTATGTTTCATGGTATGATATAATATGATTTGCGAAGTGTTATGTATTCCTCGTCAACACTTCAAATGAATGCAAATGCGACACTTCCTTGCAAGGAAATAGCGTTTGCAGATGTCTACGTATCGAAGCAATAGCTTTCTAAAGCTTCTTAAAACGCGATATCGCATCTCATTTCTAAGTTTCATGGTAAGATATAATATGATTTGCGAAGTGTCATGTATTCCTCGTCTACACTTCAAATGAATGTAAATGCGACACTTCCTTGCAAGGAAATAGCGTTTGCAGATGTCTACGTATCGTAGCAATAGAGTTTTTATGATTTTTAAAACGCGATATTGCATCTCATATCTATGTTTCATGATAAGATACAATATTCATTGCTAAGTGATATGCATTCCTCGTCTACGATTCAAATGAATGTAAATGCGACACTTCCTTGCAAGGAAATAGCGTTTACAGATGTCTACCTATCGTAGCAATAGAGTTCTAATGCTTCTTAAAACGCGATATCGCATCTCATTTCTATGTTTCATGGTAAAATATAATATGAATTGCGAAGTGTTATGTATTTCTCGTCTACACTTCAAATGAATGTAAATGCGACACTTCCTTGCAAAGAAATAGCGTTTGCAGATGTCTACGTATCGTAGCAATAGATTCCTAATGCTTCTTAAAACGCGATATCGCATCTCATTTCTATGTTTCATGGTAAGATATAACATGATTTGCGAAGTGTTATGTTTTCCTCGTCTACACTTCAAATGAATGTGAGTGCGATACTTCCTCGCTAGGAAATAGCTTTTGCAGATGTCTACGTATCGTAGCAATAGCTTTCTAATGCTTCTTAAAACGCGATATGGCATCTCATTTCTATGCTTCATGGTAAGATATAATATGATTTGCGAAGTTTCATGTATTCCTCGTCTACACTTCAAATGAACGTAAATGTGACACTTCCTTGCTAGGAAATAGCGTTTGCAGATGTCTAGGTATCGAAGCAATAGAGATCAGATGCCTCTTAAATCGAGATATTGCATCTCATTTCTATGTTTCATGGTAAGATATAATATGATTTGCGAAGTGTTATGTATTCCTCGTCTACACTTGAAGTGAATGTAAATGTGACACTTCCTAGCAAGGAAATAGCGTTTGCAGATGTCTACGTATCGAAGCAATAGAGTTCAAATGCTTCTTAAAACGAGATATTGCATCTCATATCTATGTTTCATGATAAGATATAATATTCATTGCGAAGTGTTATGCATTCCTCGTCTACGATTCAAATGAATGTAAATGCGACACTTCCTTGCAAGGAAATAGCGTTTACAGATGTCTACCTATCGTAGCAATAGAGTTCTAATGCTTCTTAAAACGCGATATTGCATCTCATTTCTATGTTTCATGGTAAGATATAATATGATTTGCGAAGTGTTATGTATTCCTCGTCTACACTTCAAATGAATGTAAATGCGACACTTCCTTGCAAAGAAATAGCGTTTGCAGATGTCTACGTATCGTAGCAATAGATTCCTAATGCATCTTAAAACGCGATATCGCATCTCATTTCTATGTTTCATGGAAAGATATAACATGATTTGCGAAGTGTTATGTATTCCTCGTCTACACTTCAAATGAATGTGAGTGCGATACTTCCTCGCTAGGAAATAGCGTTTGCTGATGTCTACGTATCGTAGCAATAGCTTTCTAATGCTTCTTAAAACGCGATATGGCATCTCATTTCTATGTTTCATGGTAAGATATAATATGATTTGCGAAGTGTCATGTATTCCTCGTCTACACTTCAAATGAATGTAAATGCGACACTTCCTTGCTAGGAAATAGCGTTTGCAGATGTCTAGGTATCATAGCAATACAGTTCAAATGCTTCTTGAAACGAGATATTGCATCTCATATCTATGATTCATGATAAGATATAATATTCATTGCGAAGTGTTATGCATTCCTCGTATACGATTCAAATGAATGCAAATGTGACACTTCCTTGCAAGGAAATAGCGTTTGCAGATGTCTACCTATCGTAGCAATAGAGTTCTAATGCTTCTTAATACGCGATGTCGCATCTCATTTCTATGTTTCATGATAAGATATAATATTCATTGCGAAGCGTTATGCATTCCTCGTGTACGATTCAAATGATTGTAAATACGACACTACCTTGCTAGGAAATAGCGTTTGCAGATGTCTAGGTATCGTAGCAATAGAGTTCTAATGCTTCTTAAAATGCGATATCGCATCTCATTTCTATGTTTCATGGTAAGATATAATATGATTTGCGAAGTGTTATGTATTCCTCGTCTACACTTCAAATGAATGTAAATGCGACACTTCCTTGCAAAGAAATAGCGTTTGCAGATGTCTACGTATCGTAGCAATAGATTCCTAATGCTTCTTAAAACGCGATATCGCATCTCATTTCTATGTTTCATGGTAAGATATAACATGATTTGCGAAGTGTTATGTATTCCTCGTCTACACTTCAAATGAATGTGAGTGCGATACTTCCTCGCTAGGAAATAGCGTTTGCAGATGTCTACGTATCGTAGCTATAGCTTTCTAATGCTTCTTAAAACGCGATATGGCATCTCATTTCTATGTTTCATGGTAAGATATAATATGATTTGCGAAGTGTCATGTATTCCTCGTCTACACTTCAAATGAATGTAAATGCGACACTTCCTTGCTAGGAAATAGCGTTTGCAGATGTCTAGGTATCATAGCAATAGAGTTCAAATGCTTCTTGAAACGAGATATTGCATCTCATATCTATGATTCATGATAAGATATAATATTCATTGCGAAGTGTTATGCATTCCTCGTATACGATTCAAATGAATGCAAATGTGACACTTCCTTGCAAGGAAATAGCGTTTGCAGATGTCTACCTATCGTAGCAATAGAGTTCTAATGCTTCTTAATACGCGATGTCGCATCTCATTTCTATGTTTCATGATAAGATATAATATTCATTGCGAAGTGTTATGCATTCCTCGTGTACGATTCAAATGATTGTAAATACGACACTACCTTGCAAGGAAATAGCGTTTGCAGATGTCTAGGTATCGTAGCAATAGAGTTCTAATGCTTCTTAAAATGCGATATCGCATCTCATTTCTATGTTTCATGGTAAGATATAATATGATTTGCGAAGTGTTATGTATTCCTCGTCTACACTTCAAATGAATGTAAATGCGACACTTCCTTGCAAAGAAATAGCGTTTGCAGATGTCTACGTATCGTAGCAATAGATTCCTAATGCTTCTTAAAACGCGATATCGCATCTCATTTCTATGTTTCATGGTAAGATATAACATGATTTGCGAAGTGTTATGTATTCCTCGTCTACACTTCAAATGAATGTGAGTGCGATACTTCCTCGCTAGGAAATAGCGTTTGCAGATGTCTACGTATCGTAGCAATAGCTTTCTAATGCTTCTTAAAACGCGATATGGCATCTCATTTCTATGTTTCATGGTAAGATATAACATGATTTGCGAAGTGTCATGTATTCCTCGTCTACACTTCAAATGAATGTAAATGCGACACTTCCTTGCTAGGAAATAGCGTCTGCAGATGTCTAGGTATCATAGCAATAGGGTTCAAATGCTTCTTGAAACGAGATATTGCATCTCATATCTATGATTCATGATAAGATATAATATTCATTGCGAAGTGTTATGCATTCCTCGTATACGATTCAAATGAATGCAAATGTGACACTTCCTTGCAAGGAAATGGCGTTTGCAGATGTCTACGTATCGAAGCAATAGAGTTCAAATGCTTGTTAAAACGAGATATTGCATCTAATATCTATGTTTTATGATAAGATATAATATTCATTGCGAAGTGTTATGCATTCCTCGTCTACGACTCAAATGATTGTAAATACGACACTTCCTTGCAAGGAAATAGCGTTTGCAGATGTCTACGTATCGAAGCAATAGAGTTCAAATGCTTCTTAAAACGAGATATTGCATCTCATATCTATGTTTCATGATAAGATATAATATTCATTGCGAAGTGTTAATTCATTCCTCGCCTACGATTCAAATGAATGTAAAGTCGGCACTTCCTTGCAAGGAAATAGCGTTTGCAGATGTCTACGTATCGTAGCAATAGAGTTCTTATGATTCTTAAAACGCGATATCGCATCTCATTTCTATGTTTCATGGTAAGATATAACATGATTTGCGAAGTGTTACGTATTCCTCGTCTACAATTCAAATGAATGTGAATGCGTTACTTCCTCGCTAGGAAATAGCGTTTGCAGATGTCTACATACCGTAGCAATAGTGTTCTAATGCTTCTAAAAAGGCGATATCGCATCTCATTTCTATGTTTCATGGTAAGATATAGTATGATTTGCGAAGTGTTATGTATTCCTCGTCTACACTTCAAATGAATGTAAATGCGACACTTCCTTGCTAGGAAATAGCGTCTGCAGATGTCTACGTATCGTAGCAATAGAGTTCAAATGCTTCTTAAAAGAGATATTGCATCTCATATCTATGTTTCATGATAAGATATAATATTCATTGCGAAGTGTTATGCATTCCTCGTATACGATTCAAATGAATGTGAATGCGATACTTCCTCGCTAGGAAATAGCGTTTGCAGATGTCTACGTATCGTAGCAGCAGCTTTCTAATGCTTCTTAAAACGAGATATTGCATCTCATATCTATGTTTCATGATAAGATACAATATTCATAGCGAAGTGTTATGCATTCCTCGTATACGATTCAAATGAATGTAAATGCGACACTTCTTGGCAAGGAAATAGCGTTTGCAGATGTCTACGTTCCGAAGCAATAGAGTTCAAATGCTTCTTAAAACGAGATATTGCATCTCATATCTTTGTTTCATGATAAGATATAATATTCATTGCGAAGTGTTATGCATTCCTCGTATACGATTCAAATGAATGTGAATGCGATACTTCCTCGCTAGGAAATAGCGTTTGCAGATGTCTACGTATCGTAGCAGTAGCTTTCTAATGCTTCTTAAAACGCGATATCGCATCTCATTTCTATGTTTCATGGTAAGATATAATATGATTTGCGAAGTGTTATGTATTCCTCGTCTACACTTCAAGTGAATGTAAATGCGACACTTCTTAGCAAGGAAATAGCATTTGCAGATGTCTACGTATCGAAGCAATAGAGTTCAAATGCTTCTTAAAACGAGATATTGCATCTCATATCTATGTTTCATGATAAGATATAATATTCATTGCGAAGTGTTATGCATTCCTCGTCTACGATTCAAATGAATGTAAATGCGACTCTTCCTTGCAAGGAAATAGCGTATACAGATGTCTACCTATCGTAGCAATAGAGTTCTAATGCTTCTTAAAACGCGATATCGCATCTCATTTCTATGTTTCATGATAAGATATAACATGATTTGCGAAGTGTTATGTATTCCACGTCTACACTTCAAATGAATGTGAATGCGATACTTCCTCGCTAGGAAATAGCGTTTACAGATGTCTACGTATCGTAGCAATAGCTTTCTAATGCTTCTTAAAACGCGATATCGCATCTCATTTTTATGCTTCATGGTAAGATATAATATGATTTGCGAAGTGTTATGTATTCCTCGTCTACACTTCAAATGAATGTAAATGCGACACTTCCTTGCTAGGAAATAGTGTCTGCAGATGTCTAGGTATCGTATCAATAGATTTCTAATGCTTCTTAAAACGCGATATGGCATCTCATTTCTATGTTTCATGGTAAGATATAATATGACTTGCGAAGTGTTATGTATTCCTCGTCTACACTTCAAATGAATGTGAATGCGATACTTCCTCGCTAGGAAATAGCGTTTGCAGATGTCTACGTATCGTAGCAATAGAGTTCAAATGCTTCTTAAAACGAGATATTGCATCTCATATCTATGTTTCATGATAAGATATAATATTCATTGAGAAGTGTTATGCATTCCTCGTCTACGATTCAAATGAATGTAAATGCGACTCTTCCTTCCAAGGAAATAGCGTTTACAGATGTCTACCTATCGTAGCAATAGAGTTCTAAGGCTTCTTAAAACGCGATATCGCATCTCATTTCTATGTTTCATGATAAGATATAACATGATTTGCGAAGTGTTATGTATTCCTCGTCTACACTTCAAATGAATGTGAATGCGATACTTCCTCGCTAGGAAATAGCGTTTGCAGATGTCTACGTATCGTAGCAATAGCTTTCTAATGCTTCTTAAAACGCGATATCGCATCTCATTTTTATGCTTCATGGTAAGATATAATATGATTTGCGAAGTGTTATGTATTCCTCGTCTACACTTCAAATGAATGTAAATGCGACACTTCCTTGCAAGGAAATAGCGTTTGCAGATGTCTACGTGTCGAAGCAATAGAGTTCTTATGATTCTTAAAGCGCGATATCGCATCTCATTTCTATGTTTCATGATAAGATATAATATTCATTGCGAAGTGTTATGTATTCCTCGTCTACACTTCAAATGAATGTGAGTGCGATACTTCCTCGCTAGGAAATAGCGTTTGCAGATGTCTACGTATCGTAGCAATAGCTTTCTAATGCTTCTTAAAACGCAATATCGCATCTCATTTCTATGTTTCACGGTAAGATATAATATGATTTGCGAAGTGTCTTGTATTCCTCGTCTACACTTCAAAGGAATGTGAACGCGACACTTCCTCGCTAGGAAATAGCGTTTGCAGATGTCTACGTATCGTAGCAATGGAGTTCTTATGATTCTTAAAACGCGATATCGCATCTCAATTCTATGTTTCGTGGTAAGATATAATATGATTTGCGAAGTGTCTTGTATTCCTCGTCTACGATTCAAATGAACGTAAATGCGACACTTCCTTGCAAGGAAATAGCGTTTGCAGATGTCTACGTATCGAAGCAATAGAGATCAAATGCTTCTTAAATCGAGATGTTGCATCTCATTTCTATTTTTCATGGTAAGATATAATATGATTTGCGAAGTGTTATGTATTCCTCGTCTACACTTGAAGTGAAGGTAAATGCGACACTTCCTAGCAAGGAAATAGCGTTTGCAGATGTCTACGTATCGAAGCAATAGAATTCTAATGCTTCTTAAAACGAGATATTGCATCTCACATCTATGTTTCATGATAAGATATAATATTCATTGCGAAGTGTTATGCATTCCTCGTCTACGATACAAATGAATGTAAATGCGACACTTCCTTGCAAGGAAATAGCGTTTGCAGATGTCTACCTATGGTAGCAATAGAGTTCTAATGCTTCTTAAAACGCGATATCGCATCTCATTTCTATGTTTCATGGTAAGATATAATATGATTTGCGAAGTGTTATGTATTCTTCGTCTACACTTCAAATGAATGTAATTGCGACACTTCCCTGCAAAGAAATAGCGTTTGCAGATGTCTACGTATCGTAGCAATAGATTCCTAATGCTTCTTAAAACGCGATATCGCATCTCATTTCTGTGTTTCATGGTAAGATATAACATGATTTGCGAAGTGTTATGTATTCCTCGTCTACACTTCAAATGAATGTGAGTGCGATACTTCCTCGCTAGGAAATAGCGTTTGCAGATGTCTACGTATCGTAGCAATAGCTTTCTAATGCTTCTTAAAACGCGATATGGCATCTCATTTCTATGCTTCATGGTAAGATCTAATATGATTTGCGAAGTTTCATGTATTCCTCGTCTACACTTCAAATGAACGTAAATGTGACACTTCCTTGCTAGGAAATAGCGTTTGCAGATGTCTAGGTATCGAAGCAATAGAGATCAGATGCCTCTTAAATCGAGATATTGCATCTCATTTCTATGTTTCATGGTAAGATATAATATGATTTGCGAAGTGTTATGTATTCCTCGTCTACACTTGAAGTGAATGTAAATGTGACACTTCCTAGCAAGGAAATAGCGTTTGCAGATGTCTACGTATCGAAGCAATAGAGTTCAAATGCTTCTTAAAACGAGATATTGCATCTCATATCTATGTTTCATGATAAGATATAATATTCATTGCGAAGTGTTATGCATTCCTCGTCTACGATTCAAATGAATGTAAATGCGACACTTCCTTGCAAGGAAATAGCGTTTACAGATGTCTACCTATCGTAGCAATAGAGTTCTAATGCTTCTTAAAACGCGATATCGCATCTCATTTCTATGTTTCATGGTAAGATATAATATGATTTGCGAAGTGTTATGTATTCCTCGTCTACACTTCAAATGAATGTAAATGCGACACTTCCTTGCAAAGAAATAGCGTTTGCAGATGTCTACGTATCGTAGCAATAGATTCCTAATGCATCTTAAAACGCGATATCGCATCTCATTTCTATGTTTCATGGAAAGATATAACATGATTTGCGAAGTGTTATGTATTCCTCGTCTACACTTCAAATGAATGTGAGTGCGATACTTCCTCGCTAGGAAATAGCGTTTGCTGATGTCTACGTATCGTAGCAATAGCTTTCTAATGCTTCTTAAAACGCGATATGGCATCTCATTTCTATGTTTCATGGTAAGATATAATATGATTTGCGAAGTGTCATGTATTCCTCGTCTACACTTCAAATGAATGTAAATGCGACACTTCCTTGCTAGGAAATAGCGTTTGCAGATGTCTAGGTATCATAGCAATACAGTTCAAATGCTTCTTGAAACGAGATATTGCATCTCATATCTATGATTCATGATAAGATATAATATTCATTGCGAAGTGTTATGCATTCCTCGTATACGATTCAAATGAATGCAAATGTGACACTTCCTTGCAAGGAAATAGCGTTTGCAGATGTCTACCTATCGTAGCAATAGAGTTCTAATGCTTCTTAATACGCGATGTCGCATCTCATTTCTATGTTTCATGATAAGATATAATATTCATTGCGAAGTGTTATGCATTCCTCGTGTACGATTCAAATGATTGTAAATACGACACTACCTTGCTAGGAAATAGCGTTTGCAGATGTCTAGGTATCGTAGCAATAGAGTTCTAATGCTTCTTAAAATGCGATATCGCATCTCATTTCTATGTTTCATGGTAAGATATAATATGATTTGCGAAGTGTTATGTATTCCTCGTCTACACTTCAAATGAATGTAAATGCGACACTTCCTTGCAAAGAAATAGCGTTTGCAGATGTCTACGTATCGTAGCAATAGATTCCTAATGCTTCTTAAAACGCGATATCGCATCTCATTTCTATGTTTCATGGTAAGATATAACATGATTTGCGAAGTGTTATGTATTCCTCGTCTACACTTCAAATGAATGTGAGTGCGATACTTCCTCGCTAGGAAATAGCGTTTGCAGATGTCTACGTATCGTAGCAATAGCTTTCTAATGCTTCTTAAAACGCGATATGGCATCTCATTTCTATGTTTCATGGTAAGATATAATATGATTTGCGAAGTGTCATGTATTCCTCGTCTACACTTCAAATGAATGTAAATGCGACACTTCCTTGCTAGGAAATAGCGTTTGCAGATGTCTAGGTATCATAGCAATAGAGTTCAAATGCTTCTTGAAACGAGATATTGCATCTCATATCTATGATTCATGATAAGATATAATATTCATTGCGAAGTGTTATGCATTCCTCGTATACGATTCAAATGAATGCAAATGTGACACTTCCTTGCAAGGAAATAGCGTTTGCAGATGTCTACCTATCGTAGCAATAGAGTTCTAATGCTTCTTAATACGCGATGTCGCATCTCATTTCTATGTTTCATGATAAGATATAATATTCATTGCGAAGTGTTATGCATTCCTCGTGTACGATTCAAATGATTGTAAATACGACACTACCTTGCAAGGAAATAGCGTTTGCAGATGTCTAGGTATCGTAGCAATAGAGTTCTAATGCTTCTTAAAATGCGATATCGCATCTCATTTCTATGTTTCATGGTAAGATATAATATGATTTGCGAAGTGTTATGTATTCCTCGTCTACACTTCAAATGAATGTAAATGCGACACTTCCTTGCAAAGAAATAGCGTTTGCAGATGTCTACGTATCGTAGCAATAGATTCCTAATGCTTCTTAAAACGCGATATCGCATCTCATTTCTATGTTTCATGGTAAGATATAACATGATTTGCGAAGTGTTATGTATTCCTCGTCTACACTTCAAATGAATGTGAGTGCGATACTTCCTCGCTAGGAAATAGCGTTTGCAGATGTCTACGTATCGTAGCAATAGCTTTCTAATGCTTCTTAAAACGCGATATGGCATCTCATTTCTACGTTTCATGGTAAGATATAACATGATTTGCGAAGTGTCATGTATTCCTCGTCTACACTTCAAATGAATGTAAATGCGACACTTCCTTGCTAGGAAATAGCGTCTGCAGATGTCTAGGTATCATAGCAATAGAGTTCAAATGCTTCTTGAAACGAGATATTGCATCTCATATCTATGATTCATGATAAGATATAATATTCATTGCGAAGTGTTATGCATTCCTCGTATACGATTCAAATGAATGCAAATGTGACACTTCCTTGCAAGGAAATGGCGTTTGCAGATGTCTACGTATCGAAGCAATAGAGTTCAAATGCTTGTTAAAACGAGATATTGCATCTAATATCTATGTTTTATGATAAGATATAATATTCATTGCGAAGTGTTATGCATTCCTCGTCTACGACTCAAATGATTGTAAATACGACACTTCCTTGCAAGGAAATAGCGTTTGCAGATGTCTACGTATCGAAGCAATAGAGTTCAAATGCTTCTTAAAACGAGATATTGCATCTCATATCTATGTTTCATGATAAGATATAATATTCATTGCGAAGTGTTAATTCATTCCTCGCCTACGATTCAAATGAATGTAAAGTCGGCACTTCCTTGCAAGGAAATAGCGTTTGCAGATGTCTACGTATCGTAGCAATAGAGTTCTTATGATTCTTAAAACGCGATATCGCATCTCATTTCTATGTTTCATGGTAAGATATAACATGATTTGCGAAGTGTTACGTATTCCTCGTCTACAATTCAAATGAATGTGAATGCGTTACTTCCTCGCTAGGAAATAGCGTTTGCAGATGTCTACATACCGTAGCAATAGTGTTCTAATGCTTCTAAAAAGGCGATATCGCATCTCATTTCTATGTTTCATGGTAAGATATAGTATGATTTGCGAAGTGTTATGTATTCCTCGTCTACACTTCAAATGAATGTAAATGCGACACTTCCTTGCTAGGAAATAGCGTCTGCAGATGTCTAGGTATCGTAGCAATAGAGTTCAAATGCTTCTTAAAAGAGATATTGCATCTCATATCTATGTTTCATGATAAGATATAATATTCATTGCGAAGTGTTATGCATTCCTCGTATACGATTCAAATGAATGTGAATGCGATACTTCCTCGCTAGGAAATAGCGTTTGCAGATGTCTACGTATCGTAGCAGCAGCTTTCTAATGCTTCTTAAAACGAGATATTGCATCTCATATCTATGTTTCATGATAAGATACAATATTCATAGCGAAGTGTTATGCATTCCTCGTATACGATTCAAATGAATGTAAATGCGACACTTCTTGGCAAGGAAATAGCGTTTGCAGATGTCTACGTTCCGAAGCAATAGAGTTCAAATGCTTCTTAAAACGAGATATTGCATCTCATATCTTTGTTTCATGATAAGATATAATATTCATTGCGAAGTGTTATGCATTCCTCGTATACGATTCAAATGAATGTGAATGCGATACTTCCTCGCTAGGAAATAGCGTTTGCAGATGTCTACGTATCGTAGCAGTAGCTTTCTAATGCTTCTTAAAACGCGATATCGCATCTCATTTCTATGTTTCATGGTAAGATATAATATGATTTGCGAAGTGTTATGTATTCCTCGTCTACACTTCAAGTGAATGTAAATGCGACACTTCTTAGCAAGGAAATAGCATTTGCAGATGTCTACGTATCGAAGCAATAGAGTTCAAATGCTTCTTAAAACGAGATATTGCATCTCATATCTATGTTTCATGATAAGATATAATATTCATTGCGAAGTGTTATGCATTCCTCGTCTACGATTCAAATGAATGTAAATGCGACTCTTCCTTGCAAGGAAATAGCGTATACAGATGTCTACCTATCGTAGCAATAGAGTTCTAATGCTTCTTAAAACGCGATATCGCATCTCATTTCTATGTTTCATGATAAGATATAACATGATTTGCGAAGTGTTATGTATTCCACGTCTACACTTCAAATGAATGTGAATGCGATACTTCCTCGCTAGGAAATAGCGTTTACAGATGTCTACGTATCGTAGCAATAGCTTTCTAATGCTTCTTAAAACGCGATATCGCATCTCATTTTTATGCTTCATGGTAAGATATAATATGATTTGCGAAGTGTTATGTATTCCTCGTCTACACTTCAAATGAATGTAAATGCGACACTTCCTTGCTAGGAAATAGTGTCTGCAGATGTCTAGGTATCGTATCAATAGATTTCTAATGCTTCTTAAAACGCGATATGGCATCTCATTTCTATGTTTCATGGTAAGATATAATATGACTTGCGAAGTGTTATGTATTCCTCGTCTACACTTCAAATGAATGTGAATGCGATACTTCCTCGCTAGGAAATAGCGTTTGCAGATGTCTACGTATCGTAGCAATAGAGTTCAAATGCTTCTTAAAACGAGATATTGCATCTCATATCTATGTTTCATGATAAGATATAATATTCATTGAGAAGTGTTATGCATTCCTCGTCTACGATTCAAATGAATGTAAATGCGACTCTTCCTTCCAAGGAAATAGCGTTTACAGATGTCTACCTATCGTAGCAATAGAGTTCTAAGGCTTCTTAAAACGCGATATCGCATCTCATTTCTATGTTTCATGATAAGATATAACATGATTTGCGAAGTGTTATGTATTCCTCGTCTACACTTCAAATGAATGTGAATGCGATACTTCCTCGCTAGGAAATAGCGTTTGCAGATGTCTACGTATCGTAGCAATAGCTTTCTAATGCTTCTTAAAACGCGATATCGCATCTCATTTTTATGCTTCATGGTAAGATATAATATGATTTGCGAAGTGTTATGTATTCCTCGTCTACACTTCAAATGAATGTAAATGCGACACTTCCTTGCAAGGAAATAGCGTTTGCAGATGTCTACGTGTCGAAGCAATAGAGTTCTTATGATTCTTAAAGCGCGATATCGCATCTCATTTCTATGTTTCATGATAAGATATAATATTCATTGCGAAGTGTTATGTATTCCTCGTCTACACTTCAAATGAATGTGAGTGCGATACTTCCTCGCTAGGAAATAGCGTTTGCAGATGTCTACGTATCGTAGCAATAGCTTTCTAATGCTTCTTAAAACGCAATATCGCATCTCATTTCTATGTTTCACGGTAAGATATAATATGATTTGCGAAGTGTCTTGTATTCCTCGTCTACACTTCAAAGGAATGTGAACGCGACACTTCCTCGCTAGGAAATAGCGTTTGCAGATGTCTACGTATCGTAGCAATGGAGTTCTTATGATTCTTAAAACGCGATATCGCATCTCAATTCTATGTTTCGTGGTAAGATATAATATGATTTGCGAAGTGTCTTGTATTCCTCGTCTACGATTCAAATGAACGTAAATGCGACACTTCCTTGCAAGGAAATAGCGTTTGCAGATGTCTACGTATCGAAGCAATAGAGATCAAATGCTTCTTAAATCGAGATGTTGCATCTCATTTCTATTTTTCATGGTAAGATATAATATGATTTGCGAAGTGTTATGTATTCCTCGTCTACACTTGAAGTGAAGGTAAATGCGACACTTCCTAGCAAGGAAATAGCGTTTGCAGATGTCTACGTATCGAAGCAATAGAATTCTAATGCTTCTTAAAACGAGATATTGCATCTCACATCTATGTTTCATGATAAGATATAATATTCATTGCGAAGTGTTATGCATTCCTCGTCTACGATACAAATGAATGTAAATGCGACACTTCCTTGCAAGGAAATAGCGTTTGCAGATGTCTACCTATGGTAGCAATAGAGTTCTAATGCTTCTTAAAACGCGATATCGCATCTCATTTCTATGTTTCATGGTAAGATATAATATGATTTGCGAAGTGTTATGTATTCTTCGTCTACACTTCAAATGAATGTAATTGCGACACTTCCCTGCAAAGAAATAGCGTTTGCAGATGTCTACGTATCGTAGCAATAGATTCCTAATGCTTCTTAAAACGCGATATCGCATCTCATTTCTGTGTTTCATGGTAAGATATAACATGATTTGCGAAGTGTTATGTATTCCTCGTCTACACTTCAAATGAATGTGAGTGCGATACTTCCTCGCTAGGAAATAGCGTTTGCAGATGTCTACGTATCGTAGCAATAGCATTCTAATGCTTCTTAAAACGCGATATGGCATCTCATTTCTATGTTTCATGGTAAGATATAATATGATTAGCGAAGTGTCATGTATTCCTCGTCTACACTTCAAATGAATGTAAATGCGACACTTCCTTGCAAGCAAATGGCGTTTGCAGATGTCTACGTATCGTAGCAATAGAGTTTTTATGATTCTTAAAACTCGATATCGCATCTCATTTCTATATTTCATGGTAAGATATAATATGATTTGCGAAGTGCTATGTATTCCTCGTCTACACTCCAAATGATTGTGAATGCGACACTTCCTTGCAAGGAAATAGCGTTTGCAGATGTCTACGTATCGTAGCAATGGAGTTCTTATGATTCTTAAAACGCAATATCGCATCTCAATTCTATGTTTCATGGTAAGATATAATATGATTTGCGAAGTGTTATGCATTCCTCGTCTACACTTCAAATGAATGTAAATGCGAAACTTCCTTGCAAGGAAATAGCGTTTGCAGATGTCTACGTATCGTAGCAATAGATTTCTAATGCTGCTTAAAACGCGATATCGCATCTCATTTCTATGTTTCATGGTATGATATAATATGATTTGCGAAGTGTTATGTATTCCTCGTCAACACTTCAAATGAATGCAAATGCGACACTTCCTTGCAAGGAAATAGCGTTTGCAGATGTCTACGTATCGAAGCAATAGCTTTCTAAAGCTTCTTAAAACGCGATATCGCATCTCATTTCTAAGTTTCATGGTAAGATATAATATGATTTGCGAAGTGTCATGTATTCCTCGTCTACACTTCAAATGAATGTAAATGCGACACTTCCTTGCAAGGAAATAGCGTTTGCAGATGTCTACGTATCGTAGCAATAGAGTTTTTATGATTTTTAAAACGCGATATTGCATCTCATATCTATGTTTCATGATAAGATACAATATTCATTGCTAAGTGTTATGCATTCCTCGTCTACGATTCAAATGAATGTAAATGCGACACTTCCTTGCAAGGAAATAGCGTTTACAGATGTCTACCTATCGTAGCAATAGAGTTCTAATGCTTCTTAAAACGCGATATCGCATCTCATTTCTATGTTTCATGGTAAAATATAATATGAATAGCGAAGTGTTATGCATTTCTCGTCTACACTTCAAATGAATGTAAATGCGACACTTCCTTGCAAAGAAATAGCGTTTGCAGATGTCTACGTATCGTAGCAATAGATTCCTAATGCTTCTTAAAACGCGATATCGCATCTCATTTCTATGTTTCATGGTAAGATATAACATGATTTGCGAAGTGTTATGTTTTCCTCGTCTACACTTCAAATGAATGTGAGTGCGATACTTCCTCGCTAGGAAATAGCTTTTGCAGATGTCTACGTATCGTAGCAATAGCTTTCTAATGCTTCTTAAAACGCGATATGGCATCTCATTTCTATGCTTCATGGTAAGATATAATATAATTTGCGAAGTGTCATGTATTCCTCGTCTACACTTCAAATGAACGTAAATGTGACACTTCCTTGCTAGGAAATAGCGTTTGCAGATGTCTAGGTATCGAAGCAATAGAGATCAGATGCCTCTTAAATCGAGATATTGCATCTCATTTCTATGTTTCATGGTAAGATATAATATGATTTGCGAAGTGTTATGTATTCCTCGTCTACACTTGAAGTGAATGTAAATGCGACACTTCCTAGCAAGGAAATAGCGTTTGCAGATGTCTACGTATCGAAGCAATAGAGTTCAAATGCTTCTTAAAACGAGATATTGCATCTCATATCTATGTTTCATGATAAGATATAATATTCATTGCGAAGTGTTATGCATTCCTCGTCTACGATTCAAATGAATGTAAATGCGACACTTCCTTGCAAGGAAATAGCGTTTACAGATGTCTACCTATCGTAGCAATAGAGTTCTAATGCTTCTTAAAACGCGATATCGCATCTCATTTCTATGTTTCATGGTAAGATATAATATGATTTGCGAAGTGTTATGTATTCCTCGTCTACACTTCAAATGAATGTAAATGCGACACTTCCTTGCAAAGAAATAGCGTTTGCAGATGTCTACGTATCGTAGCAATAGATTCCTAATGCATCTTAAAACGCGATATCGCATCTCATTTCTATGTTTCATGGAAAGATATAACATGATTTGCGAAGTGTTATGTATTCCTCGTCTACACTTCAAATGAATGTGAGTGCGATACTTCCTCGCTAGGAAATAGCGTTTGCTGATGTCTACGTATCGTAGCAATAGCTTTCTAATGCTTCTTAAAACGCGATATGGCATCTCATTTCTATGTTTCATGGTAAGATATAATATGATTTGCGAAGTGTCATGTATTCCTCGTCTACACTTCAAATGAATGTAAACGCGACACTTCCTTGCTAGGAAATAGCGTTTGCAGATGTCTAGGTATCATAGCAATAGAGTTCAAATGCTTCTTGAAACGAGATATTGCATCTCATATCTATGATTCATGATAAGATATAATATTCATTGCGAAGTGTTATGCATTCCTCGTATACGATTCAAATGAATGCAAATGTGACACTTCCTTGCAAGGAAATAGCGTTTGCAGATGTCTACCTATCGTAGCAATAGAGTTCTAATGCTTCTTAATACGCGATGTCGCATCTCATTTCTATGTTTCATGATAAGATATAATATTCATTGCGAAGTGTTATGCATTCCTCGTGTACGATTCAAATGATTGTAAATACGACACTACCTTGCAAGGAAATAGCGTTTGCAGATGTCTAGGTATCGTAGCAATAGAGTTCTAATGCTTCTTAAAATGCGATATCGCATCTCATTTCTATGTTTCATGGTAAGATATAATATGATTTGCGAAGTGTTATGTATTCCTCGTCTACACTTCAAATGAATGTAAATGCGACACTTCCTTGCAAAGAAATAGCGTTTGCAGATGTCTACGTATCGTAGCAATAGATTCCTAATGCTTCTTAAAACGCGATATCGCATCTCATTTCTATGTTTCATGGTAAGATATAACATGATTTGCGAAGTGTTGTGTATTCCTCGTCTACACTTCAAATGAATGTGAGTGCGATACTTCCTCGCTAGGAAATAGCGTTTGCAGATGTCTACGTATCGTAGCAATAGCTTTCTAATGCTTCTTAAAACGCGATATGGCATCTCATTTCTATGTTTCATGGTAAGATATAATATGATTTGCGAAGTGTCATGTATTCCTCGTCTACACTTCAAATGAATGTAAATGCGACACTTCCTTGCTAGGAAATAGCGTCTGCAGATGTCTAGGTATCATAGCAATAGAGTTCAAATGCTTCTTGAAACGAGATATTGCATCTCATATCTATGATTCATGATAAGATATAATATTCATTGCGAAGTGTTATGCATTCCTCGTATACGATTCAAATGAATGCAAATGTGACACTTCCTTGCAAGGAAATGTCGTTTGCAGATGTCTACGTATCGAAGCAATAGAGTTCAAATGCTTGTTAAAACGAGATATTGCATCTCATATCTATGTTTTATGATAAGATATAATATTCATTGCGAAGTGTTATGCATTCCTCGTCTACGACTCAAATGATTGTAAATACGACACTTCCTTGCAAGGAAATAGCGTTTGCAGATGTCTACGTATCGAAGCAATAGAGTTCAAATGCTTCTTAAAACGAGATATTGCATCTCATATCTATGTTTCATGATAAGATATAATATTCATTGCGAAGTGTTAAGCATTCCTCGCCTACGATTCAAATGAATGTAAAGTCGGCACTTCCTTGCAAGGAAATAGCGTTTGCAGATGTCTACGTATCGTAGCAATAGAGTTCTTATGATTCTTAAAACGCGATATCGCATCTCATTTCTATGTTTCATGGTAAGATATAACATGATTTGCGAAGTGTTACGTATTCCTCGTCTACAATTCAAATGAATGTGAATGCGTTACTTCCTCGCTAGGAAATAGCGTTTGCAGATGTCTACCTACCGTAGCAATAGTGTTCTAATGCTTCTAAAAAGGCGATATCGCATCTCATTTCTATGTTTCATGGTAAGATATAGTATGATTTGCGAAGTGTTATGTATTCCTCGTCTACACTTCAAATGAATGTAAATGCGACACTTCTTAGCAAGGAAATAGCGTTTGCAGATGTCTACGTATCGAAGCAATAGAGTTCAAATGCTTCTTAAAACGAGATATTGCATCTCATATCTATGTTTCATGATAAGATATAATATTCATTGCGAAGTGTTATGCATTCCTCGTATACGATTCAAATGAATGTGAATGCGATACTTCCTCGCTAGGAAATAGCGTTTGCAGATGTCTACGTATCGTAGCAGCAGCTTTCTAATGCTTCTTAAAACGAGATATTGCATCTCATATCTATGTTTCATGATAAGATACAATATTCATAGCGAAGTGTTATGCATTCCTCGTATACGATTCAAATGAATGTAAATTCGACACTACTTAGCAAGGAAATAGCGTTTGCAGATGTCTACGTTCCGAAGCAATAGAGTTCAAATGCTTCTTAAAACGAGATATTGCATCTCATATCTTTGTTTCATGATAAGATATAATATTCATTGCGAAGTGTTACGCATTCCTCGTATACGATTCAAATGAATGTGAATGCGATACTTCCTCGCTAGGAAATAGCGTTTGCAGATGTCT
Source organism: Xylocopa sonorina (assembly GCF_050948175.1). NCBI lineage: Eukaryota > Metazoa > Arthropoda > Insecta > Hymenoptera > Apidae > Xylocopa > Xylocopa sonorina. The sequence continues at coordinate 24,155 of NW_027490788.1, read as the reverse complement.
ACGTATCGTAGCAGTAGCTTTCTAATGCTTCTTAAAACGCGATATCGCATCTCATTTCTGTGTTTCATGGTAAGATATAATATGATTTGCGAAGTGTTATGTATTCCTCGTCTACACTTCAAGTGAATGTAAATGCGACACTTCTTAGCAAGGAAATAGCGTTTGCAGATGTCTACGTATCGAAGCAATAGAGTTCAAATGCTTCTTAAAACGAGATATTGCATCTCATATCTATGTTTCATGATAAGATATAATATTCATTGCGAAGTGTTATGCATTCCTCGTCTACGATTCAAATGAATGTAAATGCGACTCTTCCTTGCAAGGAAATAGCGTATACAGATGTCTACCTATCGTAGCAATAGAGTTCTAATGCTTCTTAAAACGCGATATCGCATCTCATTTCTATGTTTCATGGTAAGGTATAACATGATTTGCGAAGTGTTATGTATTCCTCGTCTACACTTCAAATGAATGTGAATGCGATACTTCCTCGCTAGGAAATAGCGTTTGCAGATGCCTACGTATCGTAGCAATAGAGTTCAAATGCTTCTCTAAACGAGATATTGCATCTCATATCTATGTTTCATGATAAGATATAATATTCATTGCGAAGTGTTATGCATTCCTCGTCTACGATTCAAATGAATGTAAATGCGACTCTTCCTTCCAAGGAAATAGCGTTTACAGATGTCTACCTATCGTAGCAATAGAGTTCTAAGGCTTCTTAAAACGCGATATCGCATCTCATTTCTATGTTTCATGATAAGATATAACATGATTTGCGAAGTGTTATGTATTCCTCGTCTACACTTCAAATGAATGTGAATGCGATACTTCCTCGCTAGGAAATAGCGTTTGCAGATGTCTACGTATCGTAGCAATAGCTTTCTAATGCTTCTTAAAACGCGATATCGCATCTCATTTTTATGCTTCATGGTAAGATATAATATGATTTGCGAAGTGTTATGTATTCCTCGTCTACACTTCAAATGAATGTAAATGCGACACTTCCTTGCTAGGAAATAGTGTCTGCAGATGTCTAGGTATCGTATCAATAGATTTCCAATGCTTCTTAAAACGCGATATGGCATCTCATTTCTATGTTTCATGGTAAGATATAATATGACTTGCGAAGTGTTATGTATTCCTCGTCTGCACTTCAAATGAATGTAAATGCGACACTTCCTTGCAAGGAAATAGCGTTTGCAGATGTCTACGTATCGTAGCAATGGAGTTCTTATGATTCTTAAATCGCGACATCGCATCTCAATTCTATGTTTCATGGTAAGATATAATATGATTTGCGAAGTGTTATGTATTCCTCGTCTACACTTCAAATGAATGTAAATGCGACACTTCCTTGCAAGGAAATAGCGTTTGCAGATGTCTACGTGTCGAAGCAATAGAGTTCTTATGATTCTTAAAGCGCGATATCGCATCTCATTTCTATGTTTCATGGTAAGATATAATATGATTTGCGAAGTGATATGTACTCCTCGTCTACACTTCAAATTAATGTAAATGCGACACTTCCTTGAAAGGAAATAGCGTTTGCAGATGTCTATGTATCGTAGCGATAGAGGTCTGATGCTTCTCAAAACACAATATCGCATCTCATTTCTATGTTTCATGGTAAGATATAATATGATTAGTGAAGTGTCATGTATTCCTCGTCTACACTTCAAATGAATGTAAATGCGACACTTCCTTGCAAGGAAATAGCGTTTGCAGATGTCTACGTATCGAAGCAATAGAGTTCAAATGCTTCTTAAAACGAGATATTGCTTTTCATATCTATGTTTCATGATAGGATATAATATTCATTGCGAAGTGTTATGCATTCCTCGTCTACGATTCAAATGAAAGTAAATGCCACACTTCCTTGCAAGGAAATTGCGATTGCAGATGTCTACGTATCGTAGCAATAGAGTTCCTATGATTCTTAAAACGCGATATCGCATCTCATTTCTATGTTTCATGGTAAGATATAATATGATTTGCGAAGTGTTGTGTATTCCTCGTCTACACTTCATATGAATGTAAATGCGACACTTCCTTGCAAAGAAATAGCGTTTGCAGATGTCTACGTATCTTAGCAACAGATTTCTGATGCTTCTTAAAACGCGATATCGCATCTCATTTCTATGTTTCATGGAAAGATATAATATGATTTGCGAAGTGTCATGTATTCCTCGTCTACACTTCAAATGAATGTAAATGCGATACTTCCTTGCTAGGAAATAGCGTCTGCAGATGTCTAGGTATCGTAGCAATAGAGTTCAAATGCTTCTTAAAACGAGATATTGCATCTCATATCTATGTTTCATGATAAGATATAATATTCATAGCGAAGTGTTATGCATTCCTCGTATACGATTCAAATGAATGTAAATGCGACACTTCCTTGCAAAGAAATAGCGTTTGCAGATGTCTACGTATCGTAGCAATAGATTCCTAATGCTTCTTAAAACGCGATATCGCATCTCATTTCTATGTTTCATGGTAAGATATAACATGATTTGCGAAGTGTTATGTATTCCTCGTCTACACTTCAAATGAATGTGAGTGCGATACTTCCTCGCTAGGAAATAGCGTTTGCAGATGTCCACGTATCGTAGCAATAGCTTTCTAATGCTTCTTAAAACGCGATATGGCATCTCATTTCTATGTTTCATGGTAAGATACAATATGATTTGCGATGTGTCATGTATTCCTCGTCTACACTTCAAATGAATGTAAATGCGACACTTCCTTGCAAGCAAATAGCGTTTGCAGATGTCTACGTATCGAAGCAATAGTGTTCTTATGATTCTTAAAACGCGATATCGCATCTCATTTCTATGTTTCATGGTAAGATATAATATTCATTGCGAAGTGTTATGCATTCCTCGTCTACGACTCAAATGAATGTAAATGCGACACTTCCTTGCAAGGAAATAGCGTTTGCAGATGTCTACGTATCGTAGCAATAGATTTCTAATGCTTCTTAAAAGGCGATATCGCATCTCATTTCTATGTTTCATGGTAAGATATAATATGATTTGCGAAGTGTTATGTATTCCTCGTCAACACTTCAAATGAATGCAAATGCGACACTTCCTTGCAAGGAAATAGCGTTTGCAGATGTCTACGTATCGAAGCAATAGCTTTCTAAAGCTTCTTAAAACGCGATATCGCATCTCATTTCTATGTTTCATGGTAAGATATAGTATGATTTGCGAAGTGTCATGTATTCCTCGTCTACACTTCAAATGAATGTAAATGCGACACTTCCTTGCAAGGAAATAGCGTTTGCAGATGTCTACGTATCGTAGCAATAGAGTTTTTATGATTCTTAAATCGCGATATCGCATCTCATTTCTATGTTTCATGGTAAGATATAATATGATTTGCGAAGTGTTATGTATTCCTCGTCTACACTTCAAATGAATGTGAATGCCACACTTCCTCGCTAGGAAATAGCGTTTGCAGATGTCTACGTATCGTAGCAATAGAGTTTTTATGATTCTTAAAACGCGATATCGCATCCCATTTCTATGTTTCATGGTAAGATATAATATGATTTGCGAAGTCTCTTGTATTCCTCGTCTACTCCTCAAAGGACTGTGAACGCGACACTTCTTCGCTAGGAAATAGCGTTTGCAGATGTCTACGTATCGTAGCAATGGAGTTCTTATGATTCTTAAAACGCGATATCGCATCTCAATTCTATGTTTCATGGTAAGATATAATATGATTTGCGAAGTGTCTTGTATTCCTCGTCTACGATTCAAATGAACGTAAATGCGACACTTCCTTGCAAGGAAATAGCGTTTGCAGATGTCTACGTATCGAAGCAATAGGGATCAACTGCTTCTTAAATCGAGATATTGCATCTCATTTCTATGTTTCATGGTAAGATATAATATGATTTGCGATGTGTTATGTATTCCTCGTCTACACTTGAAGTGAATGTAAATGCGACACTTCCTAGCAAGGAAATAGCGTTTGCAGATGTCTACGTATCGAAGCAATAGAGATCAAATGCTTCTTAAAACGAGATATTGCATCTCATATCTATGTTTCATGATAAGATATATTATTCATTGCGAAGTGTTATGCATTCCTCGTCTACGATACAAATGAATGTAAACGCGACACTTCCTTGCAAGGAAATAGCGTTTACAGATGTCTACCTATCGTAGCAATAGAGTTCTAATGCTTCTTAAAACGCGATATCGCATCTCATTTCTATGTTTCATGGTAAGATATAATATGATTTGCGAAGTGTTATGTATTCCTCGTCTACACTTCAAATGAATGTAAATGCGACACTTCCTTGCAAAGAAATAGCGTTTGCAGATGTCTACGTATTGTAGCAATAGATTCCTAATGCTTCTTAAAACGCGATATCGCATCTCATTTCTATGTTTCGTGGTAAGATATAACATGATTTGCGAAGTGTTATGTATTCCTCGTCTACACTTCAAATGAATGTGAGTGCGATACTTCCTCGCTAGGAAATAGCGTTTGCAGATGTCTACGTATCGTAGCAATAGCTTTCTAATGCTTCTTAAAACGCGATATGGCATCTCATTTCTATGTTTCATGATAAGATATAATATTCATTGCGAAGTGTTATGCATTCCTCGTCTACGATTCAAATGAATGTAAATGCGACACTTCCTTGCAAGGAAATAGCGTTTGCAGATGTCTACGTATCGTAGCAATAGAGTCTTTATGATTCTTAAAACTCGATATCGCATCTCATTTCTATATTTCATGGTAAGATACAATATGATTTGCGAAGTGTTATGTATTCCTCGTGTACACTCCAAATGTTTGTGAATGCGACACTTCCTTGCAAGGAAATAGCGTTTGCAGATGTCTACGTATCGTAGCAATAGAGTTTTTATGATTCTTAAATCGCGATATCGCATCTCATTTCTATGTTTCATGGTAAGATATAATATGATTTGCGAAGTGTTATGTATTCCTCGTCTACACTTCAAATGAATGTGAATGCCACACTTCCTCGCTAGGAAATAGCGTTTGCAGATGTCTACGTATCGTAGCAATAGAGTTTTTATGATTCTTAAAACGCGATATCGCATCTCATTTCTATGTTTCACGGTAAGATATAATATGATTTGCGAAGTGTCTTGTATTCCTCGTCTACACTTCAAAGGAATGTGAACGCGACACTTCCTCGCTAGGAAATAGCGTTTGCAGATGTCTACGTATCGTAGCAATGGAGTTCTTATGATTCTTAAAACGCGATATCGCATCTCAATTCTATGTTTCGTGGTAAGATATAATATGATTTGCGAAGTGTCTTGTATTCCTCGTCTACGATTCAAATGAACGTAAATGCGACACTTCCTTGCAAGGAAATAGCGTTTGCAGATGTCTACGTATCGAAGCAATAGAGATCAAATGCTTCTTAAATCGAGATATTGCATCTCATTTCTATTTTTCATGGTAAGATATAATATGATTTGCGAAGTGTTATGTATTCCTCGTCTGCACTTGAAGTGAAGGTAAATGCGACACTTCCTAGCAAGGAAATAGCGTTTGCAGATGTCTACGTATCGAAGCAATAGAGTTCTAATGCTTCTTAAAACGAGATATTGCATCTCATATCTATGTTTCATGATAAGATATAATATTCATTGCGATGTGTTATGCATTCCTCGTCTACGATACAAATGAATGTAAATGCGACACTTCCTTGCAAGGAAATAGCGTTTGCAGATGTCTACCTATGGTAGCAATAGAGTTCTAATGCTTCTTAAAACGCGATATCGCATCTCATTTCTATGTTTCATGGTAAGATATAATATGATTTGCGAAGTGTTATGTATTCTTCGTCTACACTTCAAATGAATGTAATTGCGACACTTCCTTGCAAAGAAATAGCGTTTGCAGATGTCTACGTATCGTAGCAATAGATTCCTAATGCTTCTTAAAACGCGATATCGCATCTCATTTCTATGTTTCATGGTAAGATATAATATGATTTGCGAAGTGTTACGTATTCCTCGTCTACACTTCAAATGAATGTAAATGCGACACTTCCTTACAAAGAAATAGCGTTTGCAGATGTTTACGTATCGTAGCAATAGATTCCTAATGCTTCTTAAAACGCGATATCGCATCTCATTTCTATGTTTCATGGTAAGATATAACATGATTTGCGAAGTGCTATGTATTCCTCGTCTACACTTCAAATGAATGTGAGTGCGATACTTCCTCGCTAGGAAATAGCGTTTGCAGATGTCTACGTATCGTAGCAATAGCTTTCTAATGCTTCTCAAAACGCGATATGGCTTCTCATTTCTATGTTTCATGATAAGATATAATATTCATTGCGAAGTGTTATGCATTCCTCGTCTACGATTCAAATGAATGTAAATGCGACACTTCCTTGCAAGGAAATAGCGTTTGCAGATGTCTACGTATCGTAGCAATAGAGTCTTTATGATTCTTAAAACTCGATATCGCATCTCATTTCTATATTTCATGGTAAGATACAATATGATTTGCGAAGTGTTATGTATTCCTCGTGTACACTCCAAATGTTTGTGAATGCGACACTTCCTTGCAAGGAAATAGCGTTTGCAGATGTCTACGTATCGTAGCAATGGAGTTCTTATGATTCTTATAACGCGATATCGCATCTCATTTCTATGTTTCATGGTAAGATATAACATGATTTGCGAAGTGTTATGTATTCCTCGTCCACACTTCAAATGAATGTGAGTGCGATACTTCCTCGCTAGGAAATAGCGTTTGCAGATGTCTACGTATCGTAGCAATAGCATTCTAATGCTTCTTAAAACGCGATATGGCATCTCATTTCTATGTTTCATGGTAAGATATAACATGATTTGCGAAGTGTCATGTATTCCTCGTCTACACTTCAAATGAATGTAAATGCGACACTTCCTTGCTAGGAAATAGCGTCTGCAGATGTCTAGGTATCATAGCAATAGAGTTCAAATGCTTCTTGAAACGAGGTATTGCATCTCATATCTATGATTCATGATAAGATATAATATTCATTGCGAAGTGTTATGCATTCCTCGTATACGATTCAAATGAATGCAAATGTGACACTTCCTTGCAAGGAAATAGCGTTTGCAGAAGTCTACGTATCGAAGCAATAGAGTTCAAATGCTTGTTAAAACGAGATATTGCATCTCATATCTATGTTTTATGATAAGATATAATATTCATTGCGAAGTGTTATGCATTCCTCGTCTACACTTCAAGTGAATGTAAATGCGACACTTCTTAGCAAGGAAATAGCGTTTGCAGATGTCTACGTATCGAAGCAATAGAGTTCAAATGCTTCTTAAAACGAGATATTGCATCTCATATCTATGTTTCATGATAAGATATAATATTCATTGCGAAGTGTTATGCATTCCTCGTATACGATTCAAATGAATGTGAATGCGATACTTCCTCGCTAGGAAATAGCGTTTGCAGATGTCTACGTATCGTAGCAGTAGCTTTCTAATGCTTCTTAAAACGCGATATCGCATCTCATTTCTATGTTTCATGGTAAGATATAATATGATTTGCGAAGTGTTATGTATTCCTCGTCTACACTTCAAGTGAATGTAAATGCGACACTTCTTAGCAAGGAAATAGCGTTTGCAGATGTCTACGTATCGTAGCAATAGAGTTTTTATGATTCTTAAAGCGCGATATCGCATCTCATTTCTATGATTCATGGTAAGATATAATATGATTTGCGAAGTGTTATGTATTCCTCGTCTACACTTCAAATGAATGTAAATGCGACACTTCCTTGCAAGGAAATAGCGTTTGCAGATGTCTACGTATCGTAGCAATAGAGTTTTTATGATTCTTAAAACTCGATATCGCATCTCATTTCTATATTTCATGGTAAGATATAATATGATTTGCGAAGTGTTATGTATTCCTCGTCTACACTCCAAATGATTGTGAATGCGACACTTCCTTGCAAGGAAATAGCGTTTGCAGATGTCTACGTATCGTAGCAATGGAGTTCTTATGATTCTTAAAACGCGATATCGCATCTCAATTCTATGTTTCATGGTAAGATATAATATGATTTGCGAAGTGTTATGCATTCCTCGTCTACAGTTCAAATGAATGTAAATGCGAAACTTCCTTGCAAGGAAATAGCGTTTGCAGATGTCTACGTATCGTAGCAATAGATTTCTAATGCTTCTTAAAACGCGATATCGCATCTCATTTCTATGTTTCATGGTAAGATATAATATGATTTGCGAGGTGTTATGTATTCCTCGTCTACACTTCAAATGAATGTAAATGCGACACTTCCTTGCAAAGAAATAGCGTTTGCAGATGTCTACGTATCGTAGCAATAGATTCCTAATGCTTCTTAAAACGCGATATCGCATCTCATTTCTATGTTTCATGGTAAGATATAACATGATTTGCGAAGTGTTATGTATTCCTCGTCTACACTTCAAATGAATGTGAGTGCGATACTTCCTCGCTAGGAAATAGCGTTTGCAGATGTCTACGTATCGTAGCAATAGCTTTCTAATGCTTCTTAAAACGCGATATGCCATCTCATCTCTGTGTTTCATGGTAAGATATAATATGATTTGCGAAGTGTCATGTATTCCTCGTCTACACTTCAAATGAATGTAAATGCGACACTTCCTTGCTAGGAAATAGCGTTTGCAGATGTCTACGTATCGTAGCAATAGAGTTTTTATGATTCTTAATACTCGATATCGCATTTCATTTCTATATTTCATGGTAAGATATTATATGATTTGCGAAGTGTTATGTATTCCTCGTCTACACTCCAAATGATTGTGAGTGCGACACTTCCTTGCAAGGAAATAGCGTTTGCAGATGTCTACGTATCGTAGCAATGGAGTTCTTATGATTCTTAAAACGCGATATCGCATCTCAATTCTATGTTTCATGGTAAGATATAATATGATTTGCGAAGTGTTATGCATTCCTCGTCTACAGTTCAAATGAATGTAAATGCGAAACTTCCTTGCAAGGAAATAGCGTTTGCAGATGTCTACGTATCGTAGCAATAGATTTCTAATGCTTCTTAAAACGCGATATCGCATCTCATTTCTATGTTTCATGGTAAGATATAATATGATTTGCGAGGTGTTATGTATTCCTCGTCTACACTTCAAATGAATGTAAATGCGACACTTCCTTGCAAAGAAATAGCGTTTGCAGATGTCTACGTATCGTAGCAATAGATTCCTAATGCTTCTTAAAACGCGATATCGCATCTCATTTCTATGTTTCATGGTAAGATATAACATGATTTGCGAAGTGTTATGTATTCCTCGTCTACACTTCAAATGAATGTGAGTGCGATACTTCCTCGCTAGGAAATAGCGTTTGCAGATGTCTACGTATCGTAGCAATAGCTTTCTAATGCTTCTTAAAACGCGATATGCCATCTCATCTCTGTGTTTCATGGTAAGATATAATATGATTTGCGAAGTGTCATGTATTCCTCGTCTACACTTCAAATGAATGTAAATGCGACACTTCCTTGCTAGGAAATAGCGTTTGCAGATGTCTACGTATCGTAGCAATAGAGTTTTTATGATTCTTAATACTCGATATCGCATTTCATTTCTATATTTCATGGTAAGATATTATATGATTTGCGAAGTGTTATGTATTCCTCGTCTACACTCCAAATGATTGTGAGTGCGACACTTCCTTGCAAGGAAATAGCGTTTGCAGATGTCTACGTATCGTAGCAAAAGAGTTCTTATGATTCTTAAAACGCGATATCGCATCTCAATTCTATGTTTCATGGTAAGATATAATATGATTTGCGAAGTGTTATGCATTCCTCGTCTACACTTCAAATGAATGTAAATGCGAAACTTCCTTGCAAGGAAATAGCGTTTGCAGATGTCTACGTATCGTAGCAATCGATTTCTAATGCTTCTTAAAAGGCGATATAGCATCTCATTTCTATGTTTCATGGTAAGATATAATATGATTTGCGTAGTGTTATGTATTCCTCGTATACGATTCAAATGAATGTAAATGCGACACTACCTTGCAAGGAAATAGCGTCTGCAGATGTCTACGTATCGTAGCAATAGATTTCTAATTCTTCTTAAAACGCGATATCGCATTTCATTTCAATGTTTCATGGTAGGATATAATATGATTTGCGAAGTATCATGTATTCCTCGTCTACACCTCAAATGAATGTAAGTGCGACACTTCCTTGCAAGGAAATAGCGTTTGCAGATATCTAGGTATCGAAGAAATACAGTTCAAATGCTTCTTAAAACGCGATATCGCATCTCATTTCTATGTTTCATGGTAAGATATAATATGATTTGCGAAGTGTTGTGTATTCCTCGTCTACAACTTCAAATGAATGTAAATGCGACACTTCCTTGCCAGGAAATAGCGTTTGCAGATGTCTACGTATCTTACTAATAGATTTCTAATGCTTCTTAAAACGCGATATCGCATCTCATTTCTATGTTTCATGGAAAGATATAATATGATTTGCGAAGTGTCATGTATTCCTCGTCTACACTTCAAATGAATGTAAATGCGATACTTCCTTGCCAGGAAATAGCGTCTGCAGATGTCTAGGTATCGTAGCAATAGAGTTCAAATGCTTCTTAAAACGAGATATTGCATCTCATATCTATATTTCATGATAAGATATAATATTCATTGCGAAGTGTTATGCATTCCTCGTATACGATTCAAATGAATGTAAATGCGACACTTCCTTGCAAGGAAATAACGTTTGCAGTTGTCTACGTATCGTAGCAATAGAGTTCTTATGATTCTTAAAACGCGATATCGCATCTCATTTCTATGTTTCATGGTAAGATATAATATGATTTGCGAAGAGTTATGTATTCCTCGTCTACACTTCAAATGAATGTAAATGCGACACTTCCTTGCAAGCAAATAGCGTTTGCAGATGTCTACGTATCGAAGCAATAGATTTCTAATGCTTCTTAAAACGCGATATCGCATCTCATTTCTATGTTTCATGGTAAGATATAATATGATTTGCGAAGTGTCATGTATTCCTCGTCTACGATTCAAATGAATGTAAATGCGACACTTCCTTGCAAGGAAATAGCGTTTGCAGATGTCTACGTATCGTAGCAGTAGAGTTCTAATGCTTCTTAAAACGCGATATCGCATCTCATTTCTATGTTTCATGGTAAGATATAATATGATTTGCGAAGTATCATGTATTCCTCGTCTACACTTCAAATGAATGTAAATGCGACACTTCCTTGCCAGGAAATAGCGTTTGCAGATGTCTACGTATCGAAGCAATAGAGGTCAAATGCTTCTTAAAACGCGATATCGCATCTCATTTCTATGTTTCATGGTAAGATATAATATGATTTGGGAAGTGTTATGTATTCCTCGTCTACACTTCAAATGAATGTAAATGCGACACTTCCTTGCAAAGAAATAGCGTTTGCAGATGTCTACGTATCGTAGCAATAGATTCCTAATGCTTCTTAAAACGCGATATCGCATCTCATTTCTATGTTTCATGGTAAGATATAACATGATTTGCGAAGTGTTATGTATTCCTCGTCTACACTTCAAATGAATGTGAGTGCGATACTTCCTCGCTAGGAAATAGCGTTTGCAGATGTCTACGTATCGTAGCAATAGCTTTCTAATGCTTCTTAAAACGCGATATGCCATCTCATTTCTATGTTTCATGGTAAGATATAATATGATTTGCGAAGTGTCATGTATTCCTCGTCTACACTTCAAATGAATGTAAATGCGACACTTCCTTGCAAGGAAATAGCGTTTGCAGATGTCTACGTATCGTAGCAATAGAGTTTTTATGATTCTTAAAACGCGATATCGCATCTCATTTCTATGTTTCATGGTAAGATATAATATGATTTGCGAAGTGTTATGTATTCGTCGTCTACACTTCAAATGAATGTGAATGCCACACTTCCTCGCTAGGAAATGGCGTTTGCAGATGTCTACGTATCGTAGCAATGGAGTTCTTATGATTCTTAAAACGCGATATCGCATCTCATTTCTATGTTTCATGGTAAGATACAATATGATTTGCGAGGTGTTATGTATTCCTCGTCTACACTTCAAATGAATGTAAATGCGACACTTCCTTGCAAAGAAATAGCGTTTGCAGATGTCTACGTATCGTAGTAATAGGTTCCTAATGCTTATTAAAACGCGATATCGCATCTCATTTCTATGTTTCATGGTAAGATATAACATGATTTGCGAAGTGTCATGTATTCCTCGTCTACACTTCAAATGAATGTAAATGCGACACTTCCTTGCTAGGAAATAGCGTTTGCAGATGTCTAGGTATCATAGCAATAGAGTTCAAATGCTTCTTGAAACGAGATATTGCATCTCATATCTATGATTCATGATAAGATATAATATTCATTGCGAAGTGTTATGCATTCCTCGTATACGATTCAAATGAATGCAAATGCGACACTTCCTTGCAAGGAAATAGCGTTTGCAGATGTCTACGTATCGAAGCAATAGAGTTCAAATGCTTGTTAAAACGAGATATTGCATCTCATATCTATGTTTTATGATAAGATATAATATTCATTTGGAAGTGTTATGCATTCCTCGTCTACGATTCAAATGAATGTAAATGCGACACTTCCTTGCAAGGAAATAGCGTTTGCAGATGTCTACGTATCGTAGCAATAGAGTTTTTATGATTCTTAAAACGCGATATCGCATCCCATTTCTATGTTTCATGGTAAGATATAATATAATTTGCGAAGTGTTGCGTAATCCTCGTCTACACTTCAAATGAATGTGAATGCCACACTTCGTCGCTGGGAAATAGCGTTTGCAGATGTCCACGTATCGTAGCAATAGAGTTCTTATGATACTTAAAACGCGATATCGCATCTCATTTCTATGTTTCATGGTAAGATATAATATGATTTGCGAAGTGTTATGTATTCCTCGTCTACACTTCCAGTGAATGTAAATGCGACACTTCCTAGCAAAGAAATAGCGTTTGCAGACGTTTACGTATCGAAGCAATAGAGTTCAAATGCTTCTTAAAACGAGATATTGCATCTCATATCTATGTTTCATGATAAGATATAATATTCATTGCGAAGTGTTATGCATTCCTCGTCTACGATTCAAATGAATGTAAATGCGACACTTCCTTGCAAGGAAATAGCGTTTACAGATGTCTACCTATCGTAGCAATAGAGTTCTAATGCTTCTTAAAACGCGATATCGCATCTCATTTCTATGTTTCATGGTAAGATATAATATGATTTGCGAAGTGTTATATATTCCTCGTCTACACTTCAAATGAATGTAAATGCGGCACTTCCTTGCTAGGAAATAGTGTCTGCAGATGTCTAGGTATCGTAGCGATAGAGTTCTAATGCTTCCTAAAACGCGATATCGCATCTCATTTCTATGTTTCATGGTAAGATATAATATGATTTGCGAAGTGTTATGTATTCCTCGTCTACACTTCAAATGAATGTAACTGCGACACTTCCTTGCTCGGAAATAGTGTCTGCAGATGTCTAGGCATCGTAGCGATAGCGTTCTAATGCTTCCTGAAACGCGATATCGCATCTCATTTCTATGTTTCATGGTAAGATATAATATGATTTGCGAAGGGTTATGTATTCCTCATCTACACTTCAAATGAATGTGAATGCGACACTTCCTCGCTAGGAAATAGCGTTTGCAGATGTCTACGTATCGTAGCAATAGATTTCTAATGCTTCTTAAAACGCGATTTCACATCTCATTTCTATGTTTCATGGTAGGATATAATATGATTTGCGAAGAGTTATGTATTCCTCGTCTACACTTCAAATGAATGTAAATGCGACACTTCCTTGCAAGCAAATAGCGTTTGCAGATGTCTACGTATCGAAGCAATAGATTTCTAATGCTTCTTAAAACGCGATATCGCATCTCATTTCTATGTTTCATGGTAAGATATAATATGATTTGCGAAGTGTCATGTATTCCTCGTCTACGATTCAAATGAATGTAAATGCGACACTTCCTTGCAAGGAAATAGCGTTTGCAGATGTCTACGTATCGTAGCAGTAGAGTTCTAATGCTTCTTAAAACGCGATATCGCATCTCATTTCTATGTTTCATGGTAAGATATAATATGATTTGCGAAGTATCATGTATTCCTCGTCTACACTTCAAATGAATGTAAATGCGACACTTCCTTGCCAGGAAATAGCGTTTGCAGATGTCTACGTATCGAAGCAATAGAGTTCAAATGCTTCTTAAAACGCGATATCGCATCTCATTTCTATGTTTCATGGTAAGATATAATATGATTTGCGAAGTGTTATGTATTCCTCGTCTACACTTCAAATGAATGTAAATGCGACACTTCCTTGCAAAGAAATAGCGTTTGCAGATGTCTACGTATCGTAGCAATAGATTCCTAATGCTTCTTAAAACGCGATATCGCATCTCATTTCTATGTTTCATGGTAAGATATAACATGATTTGCGAAGTGTTATGTATTCCTCGTCTACACTTCAAATGAATGTGAGTGCGATACTTCCTCGCTAGGAAATAGCGTTTGCAGATGTCTACGTATCGTAGCAATAGCTTTCTAATGCTTCTTAAAACGCGATATGCCATCTCATTTCTATGTTTCATGGTAAGATATAATATGATTTGCGAAGTGTCATGTATTCCTCGACTACACTTCAAATGAATGTAAATGCGACACTTCCTTGCAAGGAAATAGCGTTTGCAGATGTCTACGTATCGTAGCAATAGAGTTTTTATGATTCTTAAAACGCGATATCGCATCTCATTTCTATGTTTCATGGTAAGATATAATATGATTTGCGAAGTGTTATGTATTCGTCGTCTACACTTCAAATGAATGTGAATGCCACACTTCCTCGCTAGGAAATAGCGTTTGCAGATGTCTACGTATCGTAGCAATAGAGTTTTTATGATTCTTAAAACGCGATATCGCATCTCATTTCTATGTTTCATGGTAAGATATAATATGATTTGCGAAGTGTCTTGTATTCCTCGTCTACACTTCAAAGGAATGTGAACGCGACACTTCCTCGCTAGGAAATGGCGTTTGCAGATGTCTACGTATCGTAGCAATGGAGTTCTTATGATTCTTAATACGCGATATCGCATCTCATTTCTATGTTTCATGGTAAGATATAATATGATTTGCGAGGTGTTATGTATTCCTCGTCTACACTTCAAATGAATGTAAATGCGACACTTCCTTGCAAAGAAATAGCGTTTGCAGATGTCTACGTATCGTAGCAGTAGGTTCCTAATGCTTATTAAAACGCGATATCGCATCTCAATTCTATGTTTCATGGTAAGATATAACATGATTTGCGAAGTGTTATGTATTCCTCGTCTACACTTCAAATGAATGTGAGTGCGATAGTTCCTCGCTAGGAAATAGCGTTTGCAGATGTCTACATATCGCAGCAATAGCTTTCTAATGCTTCTTAAAACGCGATATGCCATCTGATTTCTATGTTTCATGGTAAGATATAATATGATTTGCGAAGTGTCATGTATTCCTCGTCTACACTTCAAATGAATGTAAATGCGACACTTCCTTGCTAGGAAATAGCGTTTGCAGATGTCTAGGTATCATAGCAATAGAGTTCAAATGCTTCTTGAAACGAGATATTGCATTTCATATATATGATTCATGATAAGATATAATATTCATTGCGAAGTGTTATGCATTCCTCGTATACGATTCAAATGAATGCAAATGCGACACTTCCTTGCAAGGAAATAGCGTTTGCAGATGTCTACGTATCGAAGCAATAGAGTTCAAATGCTTGTTAAAACGAGATATTGCATCTCATATCTATGTTTTATGATAAGATATAATATTCATTTGGAAGTGTTATGCATTCCTCGTCTACGATTCAAATGAATGTAAATGCGACACTTCCTTGCAAGGAAATAGCGTTTGCAGATGTCTACGTATCGTAGCAATAGAGTTTTTATGATTCTTAAAACGCGATATCGCATCCCATTTCTATGTTTCATGGTAAGATATAATATGATTTGCGAAGTGTTACGTATTCCTCGTCTACACTTCAAATGAATGTGAATGCCACACTTCCTCGCTGGGAAATAGCGTTTGCAGATGTCCACGTATCGTAGCAATAGAGTTCTTATGATTCTTAAAACGCGATATCGCATCTCATTTCTATGTTTCATGGTAAGATATAATATGATTTGCGAAGTGTTATGTATTCCTCGTCTACACTTCCAGTGAATGTAAATGCGACACTTCCTAGCAAAGAAATAGCGTTTGCAGATGTTTACGTGTCGAAGCAATAGAGTTCAAATGCTTCTTAAAACGAGATATTGCATCTCATATCTATGTTTCATCATAAGATATAATATTCATTGCGAAGTGTTATGCATTCCTCGTCTACGATTCAAATGAATGTAAATGCGACACTTCCTTGCAAGGAAATAGCGTTTACAGATGTCTACCTATCGTAGCAATAGAGTTCTAATGCTTCTTAAAACGCGATATCGCATCTCATTTCTATGTTTCATGGTAAGATATAATATGATTTGCGAAGTGTTATGTATTCCTCGTCTACACTTCAAATGAATGTAACTGCGACACTTCCTTGCTCGGAAATAGTGTCTGCAGATGTCTAGGCATCGTAGCGATAGCGTTCTAATGCTTCCTGAAACGCGATATCACATCTCATTTCTATGTTTCATGGAAGGATATAATATGATTTGCGAAGTGTTCTGTATTCCTCGTCTACACTTCAAATGAATGTAAATGCGACACTTCCTTGCAAGGAAATAGCGTTTGCAGATGTCTACGTATCGAAGCAATGGAGTTCTTATGATACTTAAAACGCGATATCGCATCTCATTTCTATGTTTCATGGTAAGATATAATATTCATTGCGAAGTGTTTTGCATTCCTCGTCTACGATTCAAATGAATGTAAATGCGACACTTCCTTGCAAGGAAATAGCGTTTGCAGATGTCTACGTATCGTAGCAATAGAGTTTTTATGATTCTTAAAACTCGATATCGCATCTCATTTCTATATTTCATGGTAAGATATAATATGATTTGCGAAGTGTTATGTATTCCTCGTCTACACTCCAAATGATTGTGAATGCGACACTTCCTTGCAAGGAAATAGCGTTTGCAGATGTCTACGTATCGTAGCAATGGAGTTCTTATGATTCTTAAAACGCGATATCGCATCTCAATTCTATGTTTCATGGTAAGATATAATATGATTTGCGAAGTGTTATGCATTCCTCGTCTACTGTTCAAATGAATGTAAATGCGAAACTTCCTTGCAAGGAAATAGCGTTTGCAGATGTCTACGTATCGTAGCAATAGATTTCTAATGCTTCTTAAAACGCGATATCGCATCTCATTTCTATGTTTCATGGTAAGATATAATATGATTTGCGAGGTGTTATGTATTCCTCGTCTACACTTCAAATGAATGTAAATGCGACACTTCCTTGCAAAGAAATAGCGTTTGCAGATGTCTACGTATCGTAGCAATAGATTCCTAATGCTTCTTAAAACGCGATATCGCATCTCATTTCTATGTTTTATGGTAAGATATAACATGATTTGCGAAGTGTATGTATTCCTCGTCTACACTTCAAATGAATGTGAGTGCGATACTTCCTCGCTAGGAAATAGCGTTTGCAGATGTCTACGTATCGTAGCAATTGCTTTCTAATGCTTCTTAAAACGCGATATGCCATCTCATTTCTATGTTTCATGGTAAGATATAATATGATTTGCGAAGTGTCATGTATTCCTCGTCTACACTTCAAATGAATGTAAATGCGACACTTCCTTGCAAGCAAATAGCGTTTGCAGATGTCTACGTATCGAAGCAATGGAGTTCTTGTGATACTTAAAACGCGATATCGCATCTCATTTCTATGTTTCATGGTAAGATATAATATTCATTGCGAAGTGTTTTGCATTCCTCGTCTACGATTCAAATGAATGTAAATGCGACACTTCCTTGCAAGGAAATAGCGTTTACAGATGTCTACCTATCGTAGCAATAGAGTTCTAATGCTTCTTAAAACGCGATATCGCATCTCATTTCTATGTTTCATGGTAAGATATAATATGATTTGCGAAGTGTTATATATTCGTCGTCTACACTTCAAATGAATGTAAATGCGGCACTTCCTTGCTAGGAAATAGTGTCTGCAGATGTCTAGGTATCGTAGCGATAGAGTTCTAATGCTTCCTAAAACGCGATATCGCATCTCATTTCTATGTTTCATGGTAAGATATAATATGATTTGCGAAGTGTTATGTATTCCTCGTCTACACTTCAAATGAATGTAACTGCGACACTTCCTTGCTCGGAAATAGTGTCTGCAGATGTCTAGGCATCGTAGCGATAGCGTTCCAATGCTTCCTGAAACGCGATATCGCATCTCATTCTATGTTTCATGGTAAGATATAATATGATTTGCGAAGGGTTATGTATTCCTCATCTACACTTCAAATGAATGTGAATGCGACACTTCCTCGCTAGGAAATAGCGTTTGCAGATGTCTACGTATCGTAGCAATAGATTTCTAATGCTTCTTAAAACGCGATATCACATCTCATTTCTATGTTTCATGTAGGATATAATATGATTTGCGAAGTGTTCTGTATTCCTCGTCTACACTTCAAATGAATGTAAATGCGACACTTCCTTGCAAGGAAATAGCGTTTGCAGATGTCTACGTATCGAAGCAATGGAGTTCTTATGATACTTAAAACGCGATATCGCATCTCATTTCTATGTTTCATGGTAAGATATAATATTCATTGCGAAGTGTTTTGCATTCCTCGTCTACGATTCAAATGAATGTAAATGCGACACTTCCTTGCAAGGAAATAGCGTTTGCAGATGTCTACGTATCGTAGCAATGGAGTTCTTATGATTCTTAAAACGCGATATCGCATCTCAATTCTATGTTTCATGGTAAGATATAATATGATTTGCGAAGTGTTATGCATTCCTCGTCTACAGTTCAAATGAATGTAAATGCGAAACTTCCTTGCAAGGAAATAGCGTTTGCAGATGTCTACGTATCGTAGCAATAGATTTCTAATGCTTCTTAAAACGCGATATCGCATCTCATTTCTATGTTTCATGGTAAGATATAATATGATTTGCGAGGTGTTATGTATTCCTCGTCTACACTTCAAATGAATGTAAATGCGACACTTCCTTGCAAAGAAATAGCGTTTGCAGATGTCTACGTATCGTAGCAATAGATTCCTAATGCTTCTTAAAACGCGATATCGCATCTCATTTCTATGTTTTATGGTAAGATATAACATGATTTGCGAAGTGTTATGTATTCCTCGTCTACACTTCAAATGAATGTGAGTGCGATACTTCCTCGCTAGGAAATAGCGTTTGCAGATGTCTACGTATCGTAGCAATTGCTTTCTAATGCTTCTTAAAACGCGATATGCCATCTCATTTCTATGTTTCATGGTAAGATATAATATGATTTGCGAAGTGTCATGTATTCCTCGTCTACACTTCAAATGAATGTAAATGCGACACTTCCTTGCAAGCAAATAGCGTTTGCAGATGTCTACGTATCGAAGCAATGGAGTTCTTGTGATACTTAAAACGCGATATCGCATCTCATTTCTATGTTTCATGGTAAGATATAATATTCATTGCGAAGTGTTTTGCATTCCTCGTCTACGATTCAAATGAATGTAAATGCGACACTTCCTTGCAAGGAAATAGCGTTTACAGATGTCTACCTATCGTAGCAATAGAGTTCTAATGCTTCTTAAAACGCGATATCGCATCTCATTTCTATGTTTCATGGTAAGATATAATATGATTTGCGAAGTGTTATATATTCGTCGTCTACACTTCAAATGAATGTAAATGCGGCACTTCCTTGCTAGGAAATAGTGTCTGCAGATGTCTAGGTATCGTAGCGATAGAGTTCTAATGCTTCCTAAAACGCGATATCGCATCTCATTTCTATGTTTCATTGGTAAGATATAATATGATTTGCGAAGTGTTATGTATTCCTCGTCTACACTTCAAATGAATGTAACTGCGCCACTTCCTTGCTCGGAAATAGTGTCTGCAGATGTCTAGGCATCGTAGCGATAGCGTTCTAATGCTTCCTGAAACGCGATATCGCATCTCATTTCTATGTTTCATGGTAAGATATAATATGATTTGCGAAGGGTTATGTATTCCTCATCTACACTTCAAATGAATGTGAATGCGACACTTCCTCGCTAGGAAATAGCGTTTGCAGATGTCTACGTATCGTAGCAATAGATTTCTAATGCTTCTTAAAACGCGATATCACATCTCATTTCTATGTTTCATGGTAGGATATAATATGATTTGCGAAGTGTTCTGTATTCTCGTCTACACTTCAAATGAATGTAAATGCGACACTTCCTTGCAAGGAAATAGCGTTTGCAGATGTCTACGTATCGAAGCAATGGAGTTCTTATGATACTTAAAACGCGATATCGCATCTCATTTCTATGTTTCATGGTAAGATATAATATTCATTGCGAAGTGTTTTGCATTCCTCGTCTACGATTCAAATGAATGTAAATGCGACACTTCCTTGCAAGGAAATAGCGTTTGCAGATGTCTACGTATCGTAGCAATGGAGTTCTTATGATTCTTAAAACGCGATATCGCATCTCAATTCTATGTTTCATGGTAAGATATAATATGATTTGCGAAGTGTTATGCATTCCTCGTCTACAGTTCAAATGAATGTAAATGCGAAACTTCCTTGCAAGGAAATAGCGTTTGCAGATGTCTACGTATCGTAGCAATAGATTTCTAATGCTTCTTAAAACGCGATATCGCATCTCATTTCTATGTTTCATGGTAAGATATAATATGATTTGCGAGGTGTTATGTATTCCTCGTCTACACTTCAAATGAATGTAAATGCGACACTTCCTTGCAAAGAAATAGCGTTTGCAGATGTCTACGTATCGTAGCAATAGATTCCTAATGCTTCTTAAAACGCGATATCGCATCTCATTTCTATGTTTTATGGTAAGATATAACATGATTTGCGAAGTGTTATGTATTCCTCGTCTACACTTCAAATGATGTGAGTGCGATACTTCCTCGCTAGGAAATAGCGTTTGCAGATGTCTACGTATCGTAGCAATTGCTTCTAATGCTTCTTAAAACGCGATATGCCATCTCATTTCTATGTTTCATGGTAAGATATAATATGATTTGCGAAGTGTCATGTATTCCTCGTCTACACTTCAAATGAATGTAAATGCGACACTTCCTTGCAAGCAAATAGCGTTTGCAGATGTCTACGTATCGAAGCAATGGAGTTCTTGTGATACTTAAAACGCGATATCGCATCTCATTTCTATGTTTCATGGTAAGATATAATATTCATTGCGAAGTGTTTTGCATTCCTCGTCTACGATTCAAATGAATGTAAATGCGACACTTCCTTGCAAGGAAATAGCGTTTACAGATGTCTACCTATCGTAGCAATAGAGTTCTAATGCTTCTTAAAACGCGATATCGCATCTCATTTCTATGTTTCATGGTAAGATATAATATGATTTGCGAAGTGTTATATATTCGTCGTCTACACTTCAAATGAATGTAAATGCGGCACTTCCTTGCTAGGAAATAGTGTCTGCAGATGTCTAGGTATCGTAGCGATAGAGTTCTAATGCTTCCTAAAACGCGATATCGCATCTCATTTCTATGTTTCATGGTAAGATATAAGATGTCTAGGTATCGTAGCGATAGAGTTCTAATGCTTCCTAATAACGCGATAGTCGATCACTCATTTCTATGTTTCATGGTAAGATATAATATGATTTGCGAAGTGTTATGTATTCCTCGTCTACACTTCAAATGAATGTAACTGCGACACTTCCTTGCTCGGAAATAGTGTCTGCAGATGTCTAGGCATCGTAGCGATAGCGTTCTAATGCTTCCTGAAACGCGATATCGCATCTCATTTCTATGTTTCATGGTAAGATATAATATGATTTGCGAAGGGTTATGTATTCCTCATCTACACTTCAAATGAATGTGAATGCGGACACTTCCTCGCTAGGAAATAGCGTTTGCAGATGTCCTACGTATCGTAGCAATAGATTTCTAATGCTTCTTAAAACGCGATATCACATCTCATTTCTATATTTCATGCGTAAGATATAATATGATTTGCGAAGTGTTATGTATTCCACGTCTACACTCCAAATGATTGTGAATGCGACACTTCCTTGCAAGGAAATAGCGTTTGCAGATGTCTACGTATCGTAGCAATGGAGTTCTTATGATTCTTAAAACGCGATATCTCGCATCTCAATTCTATGTTTTCATGGTAAGATATAATATGATTTGGCGAAGTGTTATGCATTCCTCGTCTACAGTTCAAAATGAATGTAAATGCGAAACTTCCTTGCAAGGAAATAGCGTTTGCATATGTCTACCGTATCGTAGCAATAGATTTCTAATGCTTCTTAAAACGCGATATCGCATCTCATTTCTATGTTTCAAGGTAAGATATAATATGATTTGGCGAAGTGTCATGGTATTCCTCGTCTACACTTCAAATGAATGTAAATGCGACACTTCCTTGCTAGGAAATAGTGTCTGCAGATGTCTAGGTATCGTAGCTATAGAGTTCTAATGCTTCTTAAAACGCGATATCGCACCTTCATTTCTATGCTCCATGGTAAGATTATAATATGATTTGCGAAGTGTTATGTATTCCTCGTCTACACTTCATATGAATGTAAATGCGACACTTCCTTGCAAGGAAATAGCGTTTGCAGATGTCGACCTATCTCGTAGCAATAGAGTTCTAATGCTTCTTAATACGCGATGTCGCATCTCATTTCTATGTTTCATGGTAAGATATAATATGATTTGCGAAGTGTCATGTATTCCTCGTCTACACTTCGAATGAATGTAAATGCGACACTTCCTTGCTAGGAAATAGCGTCTGCAGATGTCTAGGTATCATAGCAGTAGAAGTTCAAATGCTTCTTGAAACGAGATATTGCATCTCATATCTATGATTCATGATAAGATATAATATTCGTTGCGAAGTGTTATGCATTCCTCGTCTACGGTTCAAATGAATGTAAATGCGACACTTCCTTGCAAGGAAATAGCGTTTGCAGATGTCTACGTATCGTAGCAATAGAGTTTTTATGATTCTTAAAACGCGATATCGCATCCCATTTCTATGTTTCATGGTAAGAAATAATATTGATTTGCGAAGTGTTATGTATTCCTCGTCTAACGATTCAAATGAATGTAAATGCGACACTTCCTTGCAAGGAAATAGCGTTTGCAGATGTCTACGTATCGTAGCAGTAGAGTTCCTATGATTCTTAAAAACGCGATATTGCATCTCATTTCTATGTTTCATTGTAAGATATAATATAATTTGTGAAGTGTCATGTATTCCTCGCCTACACTTCAAATGAATGTAAATGCGACCACTTTCCTTGCAAGGAAATAGCGTTTGCAGATGTCTACGTATCGAAGCAATAGAGTTCAAATGTTTCTTAAAAACGAGATATTGCATCTCATATCTATGTTTCATGGTAAGATATAATATTCATTGCGAAGTGTCATGTATTCCTCGTCTACACTTCAAATGAATGCAAATGCGACACTTCCTTGCTAGGAAATAGTGTCTGCAGATGTCTACGTATCGTAGCAATGGAGTTCTTATGATTCTTAAAACGCGATATCGCATCTCAATACTATGTATCATGGTAAGATATAATATGATTTGCGAAGTGTTATGTATTACTCGTCTACACTTCAAATGAATGTAAATGCGACACTTCCTTGCAAGGAAATAGCGTTTTCCAGATGCCTACGTGTCGAAGCAATAGAGTTCTTATGATTCTTAAAACGCGATATCGCCATCTCATTTCTATGTTTCATTGTAAGATATAATATGATTTTGCGAAGTGATATGTACTCCTCGTCTACACTTCAAATTAATGTAACTGCGACACTTCCTTGAAAGGAAATAGCGTTTGCAGATGTCTACGTATCGAAGCAATAGAGTTCAAATGCTCTT
>NW_027490787.1:0-50222 GCF_050948175.1 Xylocopa sonorina | reverse complement strand
TGTTTCATGGTAAGATATAATATCATTTGCGGAGTGTTATGTACTCCTCGTCTACACTTCAAATGAATGTAAATGCGACACTTCCTTGCAAGGAAATAGCGTTTGCAAATGTCTACCTTTCGTAGCACTAGTGTTCTAATACTTCTTAGAACGCGATGTCGCATCTCATTTCTATGTTTCATGGTAAGATATAATATTATTTGCGAACTGTTATGTATTCCTCGTCTACACTTCAAATGAATGTAAATGCGACACTTTCTTGCAAGGAAATAGCGTTTGCAGATGTCTACGTATCGAAGCAATAGAGTTCAAATGCTTCTTAAAACGAGATATTGCATCTCATATCTATGTTTCATGATAAGATATAATATTCATTGCGAAGTGTTATGCATTCCTCGTCTACGATTCAAATGAATGAAAATGCGACACTTCCTAGCAAGGAAATAGCGTTTGCAGATGTCTACGTATCGTAGCAATAGAGTTCTAATGCTTCTTAAAACGCGATATCGCATCTCATTTCTATGTTTCATGGTAAGATATAATATGATTTGCGAAGTGTTATGTATTCCTCGTCTACACATCAAATGATGTAAATGCGACACTTTCTTGCAAGGAAATAGCGTTTGCAGATGTCTACGTATCGAAGCAATAGAGTTCAAATGCTTCTTAAAGCGAGATATTGCATCTCATATCTATGTTTCATGATAAGATATAATATTCATTGCGAAGTGTTATGCATTCCTCGTCTACGATTCAAATGAATGTAAATGCGACACTTCCTTGCAAGGAAATAGCGTTTGCAGATGTCTACGTATAAGTAGCAATAGAGTTCTAATGCTTCTTAAAACGCGATATCGCATCTCATTTCTATGTTTCATGGTAAGATATAATATGATTTGCGAAGTGTTATGTATTCCTTGTCTACACTTCAAATGAATGTAAATGCGACACTTTCTTGCAAGGAAATAGCGCTTGCAGATGTCTACGTATCGTAGCAATAGAGTTCTTATGATTCTTAAAACGCGATATCGCATCTCATTTCTATGTTTCATGGTAAGATATAATATGATTTGCGAAGTGTTATGTATTCCTCGTCTACACTTCTAATGAATGTAAATGCGACACTTCTTTGCAAGGAAATAGCGTTTGCAGATGTCTACGTATCGTTGCAATAGAGTTTTTATGATTCTTAAAACGCGATATCGCATCTCATTTCTATGTTTCATGGTAAGATATAATATCATTTGCGGAGTGTTATGTATTCCACGTCTACACTTCAAATGAATGTAAATGCGACACTTCCTTGCAAGGAAATAGCGTTTGCAGATGTCTACGTATCGTAGCAATAGAGTTCTTATGATTCTTAAAACGCGATATCGCATCTCATTTCTATGTTTCATGGTAAGATATAATATGATTTGCGAAGTGTTATGTATTCCTCGTCTACACATCAAATGAATGTAAATGCGACACTTCTTTGCAAGGAAATAGCGTTTGTAGATGTCTACGTATCGTAGCAATAGAGTTCTTATGATTCTTAAAACGCGATATCGCATCTCATTTCTATGTTTCATGGTAAGATATAATATGATTTGCGAAGTGTTATGTATTCCTCGCCTACACATCAAATGAATGTAAATGCGACACTTCCTTGCAGGGAAATAGCGTTTGCAGATGTCTACGTATCGTAGCAATAGAGTTCTAATGCTTCTTAAAACGCGATATCGCATCTCATTTCTATGTTTCATGGTAAGATATAATATGATTTGCGAAGTGTTATGTATTCCTCGTCTACACATCAACTGAATGTAAATGCGACACTTCCTTGCAAGGAAATAGCGCTTGCAGATGTCTACGTATCGTAGCAATAGAGTTCTTATGATTCTTAAAACGCGATATCGCATCTCATTTCTATGTTTCATGGTAAGATATAATATGATTTGCGAAGTGTTATGTATTCCTCGCCTACACTTCAAATGAATGTAAATGCGACACTTCTTTGCAAGGAAATAGCGTTTGCAGATGTCTACGTATCGTAGCAATAGAGTTCTTATGATCCTTAAACGCGATATCGCAACTCATTTCTATGTTTCATGTAAGATATAATATTATTTGCGAAGTGTTATGTATTCCTCGTCTACACATCAAATGAATGTAAATGCGACACTTCCTTGCAAGGAAATAGCGTTTGCAGATGTCTACGTATCGTAGCAATAGAGTTCTAATGCTTCTTAAAACGCGATATCGCATCTCATTTCTATGTTTCATGGTAAGATATAATATGATTTGCGAAGTGTTATGTATTCCTCGTCTACACATCAACTGAATGTAAATGCGACACTTCCTTGCAAGGAAATAGCGTTTGCAGATGTCTACGTATCGTAGCAATAGAGTTCTTATGATTCTTAAAACGCGATATCGCATCTCATTTCTATGTTTCATGGTAAGATATAATATTATTTGCGAAGTTTTATGTATTCCTCGTCTACACATCAAATGAATGTAAATGCGACACTTCCTTGCAAGGAAATAGCGTTTGCAGGTGTCTACGTATCGTAGCAATGGATTTCTAATGCTTCTTAAAAGGCGATATCGCATCTCATTTCTATGTTTCATGGTAAGGTATAATATGTTTTGCGAAGTGTTATGTATTCCTCGTCTACACTTCAAATGAATGTAAATGCGACACTTCTTTGCACGGAAATAGCGTTTGCAGATGTCTACGTATCGTTGCAATTGGGTTCTTATGATTCTTAAAACGCGATATCGCATCTCATTTCTATGTTTCATGGTAAGATATAATATTATTTGCGAAGTGTTATGTATTCCTCGTCTACACATCAAATGAATGTAAATGCGACACTTCCTTGCAAGGAAATAGCGTTTGCAGATGTCTACGTATCGTAGCAATAGAGTTCTTATGATTCTTAAAACGAGATATTGCATCTCATACCTATGTTTCATGATAAGATATAATATTCATTGCGAAGTGTTATGCATTCCTCGTCTACGATTCAAATGAATGTAAATGCGACACTTCCTTGTAAGGAAATAGCGTTTGCAGATGTCTACGTATCGTAGCAATAGAGTTCTTATGATTCTTAAAACGCGATATCGCATCTCATTTCTATGTTTCATGGTAAGATATAATATGATTTGCGAAGTGCCATGTATTCCTCGTCTACACATCAAATGAATGTAAATGCGACACTTCCTTGCAAGGAAATAGCGTTTGCAGATGTCTACGTATCGTAGCAATGGATTTCTAATGCTTCTTAAAAGGCGATATCGCATCTCATTTCTATGTTTCATGGTAAGGTATAATATGTTTTGCGAAGTGTTATGTATTCCTCGTCTACACTTCAAATGAATGTAAATGCGACACTTCTTTGCAAGGAAATAGCGTTTGCAGATGTCTACGTATCGCAGCAATAGAGTTCTTATGATTCCTAAAACGCGATATCGCATCTCATTTCTATGTTTCATGGTAAGATATAATATTATTTGCGAAGTGTTATGTATTCCTCGTCTACACATCAAATGAATGTAAATGCGACACTTCCTTGCAAGGAAATAGCGTTTGCAGATGTCTACGTATCGTAGCAATAGAGTTCTTATGATTCTTAAAACGCGATATCGCATCTCATTTCTATGTTTCATGGTAAGATATAATATGATTTGCGAAGTGTTATGTATTCCTCGCCTACACATCAAATGAATGTAAATGCGACACTTCCTTGCAGGGAAATAGCGTTTGCAGATGTCTACGTATCGTAGCAATAGAGTTCTAATGCTTCTTAAAACGCGATATCGCATCTCATTTCTATGTTTCATGGTAAGATATAATATGATTTGCGAAGTGTTATGTATTCCTCGTCTACACATCAACTGAATGTAAATGCGACACTTCCTTGCAAGGAAATAGCGCTTGCAGATGTCTACGTATCGTAGCAATAGAGTTCTTATGATTCTTAAAACGCGATATCGCATCTCATTTCTATGTTTCATGGTAAGATATAATATGATTTGCGAAGTGTTATGTATTCCTCGTCTACACTTCAAATGAATGTAAATGCGACACTTCTTTGCAAGGAAATAGCGTTTGCAGATGTCTACGTATCGTAGCAATAGAGTTCTTATGATTCTTAAAACGCGATATCGCAACTCATTTCTATGTTTCATGGTAAGATATAATATTATTTGCGAAGTGTTATGTATTCCTCGTCTACACATCAAATGAATGTAAATGCGACACTTCCTTGCAAGGAAATAGCGTTTGCAGATGTCTACGTATCGTAGCAATGGATTTCTAATGCTTCCTAAAAGGCGATATCGCATCTCATTTCTATGTTTCATGGTAAGGTATAATATGATTTGCGAAGTGTTATATATTCCTCGTCTACACTTCAAATGAATGTAAATGCGACACTTCCTTGCTAGGAAATAGCGTCTGCAGATGTCTAGGTATCGTAGCAATAGAGTTCTAATGCTTCTTAAAACGCGATATCGCATCTCATTTCTATGTTTCATGGTAAGATATAATATGATTTGCGAAGTGTTATGTATTCCTCGTCTACACATCAAATGAATGTAAACGCGACACTTTCTTGCAAGGAAATAGCGTTTGCAGATGTCTACGTATCGAAGCAATAGAGTTCAAATGCTTCTTAAAACGAGATATTGCATCTCATATCTATGTTTCATGATAAGATATAATATTCATTGCGAAGTGTTATGCATTCCTCGTCTACGATTCAAATGAATGAAAATGCGACACTTCCTTGCAAGGAAATAGCGTTTGCAGATGTCTACGTATCGTAGCAATAGAGTTCTAATGCTTCTTAAAACGCGATATCGCATCTCATTTCTATGTTTCATGGTAAGATATAATATGATTTGCGAAGTGTTATGTATTCCTCGTCTACACATCAAATGAATGTAAATGCGACACTTTCTTGCAAGGAAATAGCGTTTGCAGATGTCTACGTATCGAAGCAATAGAGTTCAAATGCTTCTTAAAACGAGATATTGCATCTCATATCTATGTTTCATGATAAGATATAATATTCATTGCGAAGTGTTATGCATTCCTCGTCAACGATTCAAATGAATGTAAATGCGACACTTCTTTGCAAGGAAATAGCGTTTGCAGATGTCTACGTATCGTAGCAATGGAGTTCTTATGATTCTTAAAACGCGATATCGCATCTCATTTCTATGTTTCATGGTAAGATATAATATTATTTGCGAAGTTTTATGTATTCCTCGTCTACACATCAAATGAATGTAAATGCGACACTTCCTTGCAAGGAAATAGCGTTTGCAGATGTCTACGTATCGTAGCAATGGATTTCTAATGCTTCTTAAAAGGCGATATCGCATCTCATTTCTATGTTTCATGGTAAGGTATAATATGTTTTGCGAAGTGTTATGTATTCCTCGTCTACACTTCAAATGAATGTAAATGCGACACTTCTTTGCAAGGAAATAGCGTTTGCAGATGTCTACGTATCGTTGCAATTGGGTTCTTATGATTCTTAAAACGCGATATCGCATCTCATTTCTATGTTTCATGGTAAGATATAATATTATTTGCGAAGTGTTATGTATTCCTCGTCTACACATCAAATGAATGTAAATGCGACACTTCCTTGCAAGGAAATAGCGTTTGCAGATGTCTACGTATCGAAGCAATAGAGTTCAAATGCTTCTTAAAACGAGATATTGCATCTCATACCTATGTTTCATGATAAGATATAATATTCATTGCGAAGTGTTATGCATTCCTCGTCTACGATTCAAATGAATGTAAATGCGACACTTCCTTGTAAGGAAATAGCGTTTGCAGATGTCTACGTATCGTAGCAATAGAGTTCTTATGATTCTTAAAACGCGATATCGCATCTCATTTATATGTTTCATGGTAAGATATAATATGATTTGCGAAGTGCCATGTATTCCTCGTCTACACATCAAATGAATGTAAATGCGACACTTCCTTGCAAGGAAATAGCGTTTGCAGATGTCTACGTATCGTAGCAATGGATTTCTAATGCTTCTTAAAAGGCGATATCGCATCTCATTTCTATGTTTCATGGTAAGGTATAATATGTTTTGCGAAGTGTTATGTATTCCTCGTCTACACTTCAAATGAATGTAAATGCGACACTTCTTTGCAAGGAAATAGCGTTTGCAGATGTCTACGTATCGCAGCAATAGAGTTCTTATGATTCTTAAAACGCGATATCGCATCTCATTTCTATGTTTCATGGTAAGATATAATATTATTTGCGAAGTGTTATGTATTCCTCGTCTACACATCAAATGAATGTAAATGCGACACTTCCTTGCAAGGAAATAGCGTTTGCAGATGTCTACGTATCGTAGCAATAGAGTTCTTATGATTCTTAAAACGCGATATCGCATCTCATTTCTATGTTTCATGGTAAGATATAATATGATTTGCGAAGTGTCATGTATTCCTCGTCTACACTTCAAATGAATGTAAATGCGACACTTCCTTGCAAGGAAATAGCGTTTGCAGATGTCTACGTATCGTAGCAATGGATTTCTAATGCTTCTTAAAAGGCGATATCGCATCTCATTTCTATGTTTCATGGTAAGGTATAATATGATTTGCGAAGTGTTATGTAGTCCTCGTCTACACTTCAAGTGAATGTAAATGCGACACTTCCTTGCAAGGAAATAGCGTTTGCAGATGTCTACGTATCGTAGCAAT
The DNA here is from genome assembly GCF_050948175.1 of Xylocopa sonorina. Taxonomy (NCBI): domain Eukaryota; kingdom Metazoa; phylum Arthropoda; class Insecta; order Hymenoptera; family Apidae; genus Xylocopa; species Xylocopa sonorina. Next base: position 43,483 of record NW_027490787.1, on the reverse strand, counting down.
AGAGTTCTTATGATTCTTAAAACGCGATATCGCATCTCATTTCTATGTTTCATGGTAAGATATAATATGATTTGCGAAGTGTCATGTATTCCTCGTCTACACTTCAAATGAATGTAAATGCGACACTTCCTTGCAAGGAAATAGCGTTTGCAGATGTCTACGTATCGTTGCAATAGAGTTCTTATGATTCTTAAAACGCGATATCGCATCTCATTTCTATGTTTCATGGTAAGATATAATATCATTTGCGGAGTGTTATGTATTCCACGTCTACACTTCAAATGAATGTAAATGCGGCACTTCCTTGCAAGGAAATAGCGTTTGCAGATGTCTACGTATCGTAGCAATAGAGTTCTTATGATTCTTAAAACGCGATATCGCATCTCATTTCTATGTTTCATGGTAAGATATAATATGATTTGCGAAGTGTTATGTATTCCTCGTCTACACATCAAATGAATGTAAATGCGACACTTCTTTGCAAGGACATAGCGTTTGTAGATGTCTACGTATCGTAGCAATAGAGTTCTTATGATTCTTAAAACGCGATATCGCATCTCATTTCTATGTTTCATGGTAAGATATAATATGATTTGCGAAGTGTTATGTATTCCTCGCCTACACATCAAATGAATGTAAATGCGACACTTCCTTGCAGGGAAATAGCGTTTGCAGATGTCTAGGTATCGTAGCAATAGAGTTCTAATGCTTCTTAAAACGCGATATCGCATCTCATTTCTATGTTTCATGGTAAGATATAATATGATTTGCGAAGTGTTATGTATTCCTCGTCTACACATCAACTGAATGTAAATGCGACACTTCCTTGCAAGGAAATAGCGCTTGCAGATGTCTACGTATCGTAGCAATAGAGTTCTTATGATTCTTAAAACGCGATATCGCATCTCATTTCTATGTTTCATGGTAAGATATAATATGATTTGCGAAGTGTTATGTATTCCTCGTCTACACTTCAAATGAATGTAAATGCGACACTTCTTTGCAAGGAAATAGCGTTTGCACATGTCTACGTATCGTAGCAATAGAGTTCTTATGATTCTTAAAACGCGATATCGCAACTCATTTCTATGTTTCATGGTAAGATATAATATTATTTGCGAAGTGTTATGTATTCCTCGTCTACACATCAAATGAATGTAAATGCGACACTTCCTTGCAAGGAAATAGCGTTTGCAGATGTCTACGTATCGTAGCAATGGATTTCTAATGCTTCTTAAAAGGCGATATCGCATCTCATTTCTATGTTTCATGGTAAGGTATAATATGATTTGCGAAGTGTTATCTATTCCTCGTCTACACTTCAAATGAATGTAAATGCGACACTTCCTTGCTAGGAAATAGCGTCTGCAGATGTCTAGGTATCGTAGCAATAGAGTTCTAATGCTTCTTAAAACGCGATATCGCATCTCATTTCTATGTTTCATGGTAAGATATAATATGATTTGCGAAGTGTTATATATTCCTCGTCTACACATCAAATGAATGTAAACGCGACACTTTCTTGCAAGGAAATAGCGTTTGCAGATGTCTACGTATCGAAGCAATAGAGTTCAAATGCTTCTTAAAACGAGATATTGCATCTCATATCTATGTTTCATGATAAGATATAATATTCATTGCGAAGTGTTATGCATTCCTCGTCTACGATTCAAATGAATAAAAATGCGACACTTCCTTGCAAGGAAATAGCGTTTGCAGATGTCTACGTATCGTAGCAATAGAGTTCTAATGCTTCTTAAAACGCGATATCGCATCTCATTTCTATGTTTCATGGTAAGATATAATATGATTTGCGAAGTGTTATGTATTCCTCGTCTACACATCAAATGAATGTAAATGCGACACTTTCTTGCGAGGAAATAGCGTTTGCAGATGTCTACGTATCGAAGCAATAGAGTTCAAATGCTTCTTAAAACGAGATATTGCATCTCATATCTATGTTTCATGATAAGATATAATATTCATTGCGAAGTGTTATGCATTCCTCGTCTACGATTCAAATGAATGAAAAAGCGACACTACCTTGCAAGGAAATAGCGTTTGCAGATGTCTACGTATCGTAGCAATAGAGCTCTAATGCTCCTTAAAACGCGATATCGCATCCCATTTCTATGTTTCATGGTAAGATATAATATGATTTGCGAAGTGTTATGTATTCATCGTCTACACATCAAATAAATGTACATGCGACACTTTCTTGCAAGGAAATAGCGTTTGCAGATGTCTACGTATCGAAGAAATAGTGTTTAAATGCTTCTTAAAACGAGATATTGCATCTCATACCTATGTTTCACGGTAAGATATAATATGACTTGCGAAGTGTCATGTATTCCTCGTCTACACTTCAAATGAATGTAAATGCGACACTTCCTTGCAAGGAAATAGAGTTTGCAGATGTCTACGTATCGTAGCAATAGAGCTCTAATGCTCCTTAAAACGCGATATCGCATCCCATTTCTATGTTTCATGGTAAGATATAATATGATTTGCGAAGTGTTATGTATTCCTCGTCTACACATCAAATGAATGTAAATGCGACACTTCCTTGCAAGGAAATGGCGTTTGCAGATGTCTACGTATCGTAGCAATAGAGTCCTTATGATTCTTAAAACGCGATATCGCATCTCATATCTATGTTTCATGGTAAGATATAATATGATTTGCGAAGTGTCATGTATTCCTCGTCTACACTTCAAATGAATGTAAATGCGACACTTCCTTGCAAGGAAATAGCGTTTGCAGATGTCTACGTATCGTAGCAATGGATTTCTAATGCTTCTAAAAAGGCGATATCGCATCTGATTTCTATGTTTCATGGTAAGGTATAATATGATTTGCGAAGTGTTATGTATTCCTCGTCTACACTTCAAATGAATGTAAATGCGACACTTCTTCGCAAGGAAATAGCGTTTGCAGATGTCTACGTATCGTTGCAATAGAGTTCTTATGATTCTTAAAACGCGATATCGCATCTCATTTCTATGTTTCATGGTAAGATATAATATCATTTGCGGAGTGTTATGTACTCCTCGTCTACACTTCAAATGAATGTAAATGCGACACTTCCTTGCAAGGAAATAGCGTTTGCAAATGTCTACCTATCGTAGCAGTAGTGTTCTAATACTTCTTAGAACGCGATGTCGCATCTCATTTCTATGTTTCATGGTAAGATATAATATGATTTGCGAACTGTTATGTATTCCTCGTCTACACTTCAAATGAATGTAAATGCGACACTTTCTTGCAAGGAAATAGCGTTTGCAGATGTCTACGTATCGAAGCAATAGAGTTCAAATGCTTCTTAAAATGAGATATTGCATCTCATATCTATGTTTCATGATAAGATATAATATTCATTGCGAAGTGTCATGCATTCCTCGTCTACGATTCAAATGAACGAAAATGCGACACTTCCTTGCAAGGAAATAGCGTTTGCAGATGTCTACGTATCGTAGCAATAGAGTTCTAATGCTTCTTAAAACGAGATATTGCATCTCATATATATGTTTCATGATAAGATATAATATTCATTGCGAAGTGTTATGCATTCCTCGTCTACGATTCAAATGAATGAAAATGCGACACTTCCTTGCAAGGAAATAGCGTTTGCAGATGTCTACGTATCGTAGCAATAGAGTTCTAATGCTTCTTAAAACGCGATATCCCATCTCATTTCTATGTTTCATGGTAAGATATAATATGATTTGCGAAGTGTTATGTATTCCTCGTCTACACATCAAATGAATGTAAATGCTACACTTTCTTGCAAGGAAATAGCGTTTGCAGATGTCTACGTATCGAAGCAATAGAGTTCAAATGCTTCTTAAAACGAGATATTGCATCTCGTATCTATGTTTCATGATAAGATATAATATTCATTGCGAAGTGTTATGCATTCCTCGTCTACGATTCAAATGAATGTAAATGCGACACTTCCTTGCAAGGAAATAGCGTTTGCAGATGTCTACGTATCGTAGCAGTAGAGTTCTAATGCTTCTTAAAACGCGATATCGCGTCTCATTTCTATGTTTCATGGTAAGATATAATATGATTTGCGAAGTGTTATGTATTCCTCGTCTACACTTCAAATGAATGTAAATGCGACACTTCCTTGCAAGGAAATAGCGTTTGCAGATGTCTACGTATCGAAGCAATAGAGTTCTAATGCTTCTTAAAACGAGATATTGCATCTCATATCTATGTTTCATGATAAGATATAATATTCATTGCGAAGTGTTATGCATTCCTCGTCTACGATTCAAATGAATGTAAATGCGACACTTCCTTGCAAGGAAATAGCGTTTGCAGATGTCTACGTATCGTAGCATTGGATTTCTGATGCTTCTTAAAACGAGATATTGCATCTCATATTTATGTTTCATGATAAGATATAATATTCATTGCGAAGTGTTATGCATTCCTCGTCTACGATTCAAATGAATGAAAATGCGACACTTCCTTGCAAGGAAATAGCGTTTGCAGATGTCTACGTATCGTAGCAATAGAGTTCTAATGCTTCTTAAAACGCGATATCACATCTCATTTCTATGTTTCATGGTAAGATATAATATGATTTGCGAAGTGTTATGTATTCCTCGTCTACACATCAAATGAATGTAAATGCGACACTTTCTTGCAAGGAAATAGCGTTTGCAGATGTCTACGTATCGAAGCAATAGAGTTCAAATGCTTCTTAAAACGAGATATTGCATCTCATATCTATGTTTCATGATAAGATATAATATTCATTGCGAAGTGTTATGCATTCCTCGTCTACGATTCAAATGAATGAAAATGCGACACTTCCTTGCAAGGAAATAGCGTTTGCAGATGTCTACGTATCGTAGCAATAGAGTTCTAATGCTTCTTAAAACGCGATATCGCATCTCATTTCTATGTTTCATGGTAAGATATAATATGATTTGCGAAGTGTTATGTATTCCTCGTCTACACATCAAATGAATGTAAATGCGACACTTTCTTGCAAGGAAATAGCGTTTGCAGATGTCTACGTATCGAAGCAATACAGTTCAAATGCTTCTTAAAACGAGATATTGCATCTCATATCTATGTTTCATGATAAGATATAATATTCATTGCGAAGTGTTATGCATTCCTCGTCTACGATTCAAATGAATGTAAATGCGACACTTCCTTGCAAGGAAATAGCGTTTGCAGATGTCTACGTATCGTAGCAGTAGAGTTCTAATGCTTCTTAAAACGCGATATCGCGTCTCATTTCTATGTTTCATGGTAAGATATAATATGATTTGCGATGTGTCATGTATTCCTCGTCTACACTTCAAATGAATGTAAATGCGACACTTCCTTGCAAGGAAATAGCGTTTGCAGATGTCTACGTATCGTAGCAATGGATTTCTAATGCTTCTTAAAAGGCGGTATCGCATCTCATTTCTATGTTTCATGGTAAGGTATAATATGATTTGCGAAGTGTTACGTATTCCTCGTCTACACATCAAATGAATGTAAATGCGACACTTTCTTGCGAGGAAATAGCGTTTGCAGATGTCTACGTATCGAAGCAATAGGGTTCAAATGCTTCTTAAAACGAGATATTGCAACTCATATCTATGATTCATGATAAGATATAATATTCATTGCGAAGTGTTATGCATTCCTCGTCTACGATTCAAATGAATGAAAATGCGACACTTCCTTGCAAGGAAATAGCGTTTGCAGATGTCTACGTATCGTAGCAATAGAGTTCTAATGCTTCTTAAAACGCGATATCGCATCCCATTTCTATGTTTCGTGGTAAGATATAATATGATTTGCGAAGTGTTATGTATTCATCGTCTACACATCAAATGAATGTAAATGCGACACTTTCTTGCAAGGAAATAGCGTTTGCAGATGTCTACGTATCGAAGCAATAGAGTTTAAATGCTTCTTAAAACGAGATATTGCATCTCATACCTATGTTTCATGGTAAGATATAATATGATTTGCGAAGTGTCATGTATTCCTCGTCTACACTTCAAATGAATGTAAATGCGACACTTCCTTGCAAGGAAATAGCGTTTGCAGATGTCTACGTATCGTAGCAATGGATTTCTGATGCTTCTTAAAAGGCGATATCGCATTTCATTTCTATGTTTCATGGTAAGGTATAATATGATTTGCGAAGTGTTATGTATTCCTCGTCTACACTTCAAATGAATGAAAATGCGACACTTCCTTGCAAGGAAATAGCGTTTGCAGATGTCTACGTATCGTAGCAATAGAGTTCTAATGCTTCTTAAAACGCGATATCGCATCACATTTCTATGTTTCATGATAAGATATAATATGATTTGCGAAGTGTCATGTATTCCTCGTCTACACTTCAAATGAATGTAAATGCGACACTTCCTTGCAAGGAAATAGCGTTTGCAGATGTCTACGTATCGTAGCATTAGAGTTCTAATGCTTCTTAAAACGCGATATCGCATCTCATTTCTATGTTTCTTGGTAAGATATAATATGATTTGCGAAATGTTATGTATTCCTCGTCTACACTTCAAATGAATGTAAATGCGACACTTCTTTGCAAGGAAATAGCGTTTGCAGATGTCCACGTACCGTAGCAATAGAGTTCTTATGATTCTTAAAACGCGATATCGCATCTCATTTCTATGTTTCATGGTAAGATATAATATTATTTGCGAAGTGTTATGTATTCCTCGTCTACACATCAAATGAATGTAAATGCGACACTTCCTTGCAAGGAAATGGCGTTTGCAGATGTCTACGTATCGTAGCAATAGAGTTCTTATGATTCTTAAAACGCGATATCGCATCTCATATCTATGTTTCATGGTAAGATATAATATGATTTGCGAAGTGTCATGTATTCCTCGTCTACACTTCAAATGAATGTAAATGCGACACTTCCTTGCAAGGAAATAGCGTTTGCAGATGTCTACGTATCGTAGCAATGGATTTCTAATGCTTCTAAAAAGGCGATATCGCATCTCATTTCTATGTTTCATGGTAAGGTATAATATGATTTGCGAAGTGTTATGTATTCCTCGTCTACACTTCAAATGAATGTAAATGCGACACTTCTTCGCAAGGAAATAGCGTTTGCAGATGTCTACGTATCGTTGCAATAGAGTTCTTATGATTCTTAAAACGCGATATCGCATCTCATTTCTATGTTTCATGGTAAGATATAATATCATTTGCGGAGTGTTATGTACTCCTCGTCTACACTTCAAATGAATGTAAATGCGACACTTCCTTGCAAGGAAATAGCGTTTGCAAATGTCTACCTATCGTAGCAGTAGTGTTCTAATACTTCTTAGAACGCGATGTCGCATCTCATTTCTATGTTTCATGGTAAGATATAATATGATTTGCGAACTGTTATGTATTCCTCGTCTACACTTCAAATGAATGTAAATGCGACACTTTCTTGCAAGGAAATAGCGTTTGCAGATGTCTACGTATCGAAGCAATAGAGTTCAAATGCTTCTTAAAACGAGATATTGCATCTCATATCTATGTTTCATGATAAGATATAATATTCATTGCGAAGTGTCATGCATTCCTCGTCTACGATTCAAATGAACGAAAATGCGACACTTCCTTGCAAGGAAATAGCGTTTGCAGATGTCTACGTATCGTAGCAATAGAGTTCTAATGCTTCTTAAAACGAGATATTGCATCTCATATCTATGTTTCATGATAAGATATAATATTCATTGCGAAGTGTTATGCATTCCTCGTCTACGATTCAAATGAATGTAAATGCGACACTTCCTTGCAAGGAAATAGCGTTTGCAGATGTCTACGTATCGTAGCAATAGAGTTCTTATGATTCTTAAAATGCGATATCGCATCTCATTTCTATGTTTCATGGTAAGATATAATACGATTTGCGAAGTGTTATGTATTCATCGTCTACGCTTCAAATGAATGTAAATGCGACTCTTCTTTGCAAGGAAATAGCGTTTGCAGATGTCTACGTATCGTAGCAATAGAGTTCTTATGATTCTTAAAACGCGATATCGCATCTCATTTCTATGTTTCGTGGTAAGATATAATAGGATTTGCGGAGTGTTATGTACTCCTCGTCTACACTTCAAATGAATGTGAATGCGACACTTCCTCGCTAGGAAATAGCGTTTGCAGATGTCTGCGTATCGTAGCAATAGAGTTCTTATGATTCTTAAAACGCGATATCGCATCTCATTTCTATGTTTCATGGTAAGATATAATATTATTTGCGAAGTGTTATGTATTCCTCGTCTACACATCAAATGAATGTAAATGCGACACTTCCTTGCAAGGAAATGGCGTTTGCAGATGTCTACGTATCGTAGCAATAGAGTCCTTATGATTCTTAAAACGCGATATCGCATCTCATATCTATGTTTCATGGTAAGATATAATATGATTTGCGAAGTGTCATGTATTCCTCGTCTACACTTCAAATGAATGTAAATGCGACACTTCCTTGCAAGGAAATAGCGTTTGCAGATGTCTACGTATCGTAGCAATGGATTTCTAATGCTTCTAAAAAGGCGATATCGCGTCTCATTTCTATGTTTCATGGTAAGGTATAATATGATTTGCGAAGTGTTATGTATTCCTCGTCTACACTTCAAATGAATGTAAATGCGACACTTCTTCGCAAGGAAATAGCGTTTGCAGATGTCTACGTATCGTTGCAATAGAGTTCTTATGATTCTTAAAACGCGATATCGCATCTCATTTCTATGTTTCATGGTAAGATATAATATCATTTGCGGAGTGTTATGTACTCCTCGTCTACACTTCAAATGAATGTAAATGCGACACTTCCTTGCAAGGAAATAGCGTTTGCAAATGTCTACCTATCGTAGCAGTAGTGTTCTAATACTTCTTAGAACGCGATGTCGCATCTCATTTCTATGTTTCATGGTAAGATATAATATGATTTGCGAACTGTTATGTATTCCTCGTCTACACTTCAAATGAATGTAAATGCGACACTTTCTTGCAAGGAAATAGCGTTTGCAGATGTCTACGTATCGAAGCAATAGAGTTCAAATGCTTCTTAAAACGAGATATTGCATCTCATATCTATGTTTCATGATAAGATATAATATTCATTGCGAAGTGTCATGCATTCCTCGTCTACGATTCAAATGAACGAAAATGCGACACTTCCTTGCAAGGAAATAGCGTTTGCAGATGTCTACGTATCGTAGCAATAGAGTTCTAATGCTTCTTAAAACGAGATATTGCATCTCATATATATGTTTCATGATAAGATATAATATTCATTGCGAAGTGTTATGCATTCCTCGTCTACGATTCAAATGAATGAAAATGCGACACTTCCTTGCAAGGAAATAGCGTTTGCAGATGTCTACGTATCGTAGCAATAGAGTTCTAATGCTTCTTAAAACGCGATATCACATCTCATTTCTATGTTTCATGGTAAGATATAATATGATTTGCGAAGTGTTATGTATTCCTCGTCTACACATCAAATGAATGTAAATGCTACACTTTCTTGCAAGGAAATAGCGTTTGCAGATGTCTACGTATCGAAGCAATAGAGTTCAAATGCTTCTTAAAACGAGATATTGCATCTCGTATCTATGTTTCATGATAAGATATAATATTCATTGCGAAGTGTTATGCATTCCTCGTCTACGATTCAAATGAATGTAAATGCGACACTTCCTTGCAAGGAAATAGCGTTTGCAGATGTCTACGTATCGTAGCAGTAGAGTTCTAATGCTTCTTAAAACGCGATATCGCGTCTCATTTCTATGTTTCATGGTAAGATATAATATGATTTGCGAAGTGTTATGTATTCCTCGTCCACACTTCAAATGAATGTAAATGCGACACTTCCTTGCAAGGAAATAGCGTTTGCAGATGTCTACGTATCGAAGCAATACAGTTCAAATGCTTCTTAAAACGAGATATTGCATCTCATATCTATGTTTCATGATAAGATATAATATTCATTGCGAAGTGTTATGCATTCCTCGTCTACGATTCAAATGAATGTAAATGCGACACTTCCTTGCAAGGAAATAGCGTTTGCAGATGTCTACGTATCGTAGCATTGGATTTCTGATGCTTCTTAAAACGAGATATTGCATCTCATATTTATGTTTCATGATAAGATATAATATTCATTGCGAAGTGTTATGCATTCCTCGTCTACGATTCAAATGAATGAAAATGCGACACTTCCTTGCAAGGAAATAGCGTTTGCAGATGTCTACGTATCGTAGCAATAGAGTTCTAATGCTTCTTAAAACGCGATATCACATCTCATTTCTATGTTTCATGGTAAGATATAATATGATTTGCGAAGTGTTATGTATTCCTCGTCTACACATCAAATGAATGTACATGCGACACTTTCTTGCAAGGAAATAGCGTTTGCAGATGTCTGCGTATCGTAGCAGTAGAGTTCTAATGCTTCTTAAAACGCGATATCGCATCACAATTCTATGTTTCATGGTAAGATATAATATGATTTGCGAAGTGTTATGTATTCCTCGTCTACACATCAAATGAATGTAAATGCGACACTTTCTTGCAAGGAAATAGCGTTTGCAGATGTCTACGTATCGAAGCAATAGAGTTCAAATGCTTCTTAAAACGAGATATTGCATCTCATATCTATGTTTCATGATAAGATATAATATTCATTGCGAAGTGTTATGCATTCCTCGTCTACGATTCAAATGAATGAAAATGCGACACTTCCTTGCAAGGAAATAGCGTTTGCAGATGTCTACGTATCGTAGCAATAGAGTTCTAATGCTTCTTAAAACGCGATATCGCATCTCATTTCTATGTTTCATGGTAAGATATAATATGATTTGCGAAGTGTTATGTATTCCTCGTCTACACATCAAATGAATGTAAATGCGACACTTTCTTGCAAGGAAATAGCGTTTGCAGATGTCTACGTATCGAAGCAATACAGTTCAAATTCTTCTTAAAACGAGATATTGCATCTCATATCTATGTTTCATGATAAGATATAATATTCATTGCGAAGTGTTATGCATTCCTCGTCTACGATTCAAATGAATGTAAATGCGACACTTCCTTGCAATGAAATAGCGTTTGCAGATGTCTACGTATCGTAGCAGTACAGTTCTAATGCTTCTTAAAACGCGATATCGCGTCTCATTTCTATGTTTCATGGTAAGATATAATATGATTTGCGATGTGTCATGTATTCCTCGTCTACACTTCAAATGAATGTAAATGCGACACTTCCTTGCAAGGAAATAGCGTTTGCAGATGTCTACGTATCGTAGCAATGGATTTCTAATGCTTCTTAAAAGGCGGTATCGCATCTCATTTCTATGTTTCATGGTAAGGTATAATATGATTTGCGAAGTGTTACGTATTCCTCGTCTACACATCAAATGAATGTAAATGCGACACTTTCTTGCGAGGAAATAGCGTTTGCAGATGTCTACGTATCGAAGCAATAGGGTTCAAATGCTTCTTAAAACGAGATATTGCAACTCATATCTATGATTCATGATAAGATATAATATTCATTGCGAAGTGTTATGCATTCCTCGTCTACGATTCAAATGAATGAAAATGCGACACTTCCTTGCAAGGAAATAGCGTTTGCAGATGTCTACGTATCGTAGCAATAGAGTTCTAATGCTTCTTAAAACGCGATATCGCATCCCATTTCTATGTTTCGTGGTAAGATATAATATGATTTGCGAAGTGTTATGTATTCATCGTCTACACATCAAATGAATGTAAATGCGACACTTTCTTGCAAGGAAATAGCGTTTGCAGATGTCTACGTATCGAAGCAATAGAGTTTAAATGCTTCTTAAAACGAGATATTGCATCTCATACCTATGTTTCATGGTAAGATATAATATGATTTGCGAAGTGTCATGTATTCCTCGTCTACACTTCAAATGAATGTAAATGCGACACTTCCTTGCAAGGAAATAGCGTTTGCAGATGTCTACGTATCGTAGCAATGGATTTCTGATGCTTCTTAAAAGGCGATATCGCATTTCATTTCTATGTTTCATGGTAAGGTATAATATGATTTGCGAAGTGTTATGTATTCCTCGTCTACACTTCAAATGAATGAAAATGCGACACTTCCTTGCAAGGAAATAGCGTTTGCAGATGTCTACGTATCGTAGCAATAGAGTTCTAATGCTTCTTAAAACGCGATATCGCATCACATTTCTATGTTTCATGATAAGATATAATATGATTTGCGAAGTGTCATGTATTCCTCGTCTACACTTCAAATGAATGTAAATGCGACACTTCCTTGCAAGGAAATAGCGTTTGCAGATGTCTACGTATCGTAGCATTAGAGTTCTAATGCTTCTTAAAACGCGAAATCGCACCTCATTTCTATGTTTCTTGGTAAGATATAATATGATTTGCGAAATGTTATGTATTCCTCGTCTACACTTCAAATGAATGTAAATGCGACACTTCTTTGCAAGGAAATAGCGTTTGCAGATGTCCACGTACCGTAGCAATAGAGTTCTTATGACTCTTAAAACGCGATATCGCATCTCATTTCTATGTTTCATGGTAAGATATAATATTATTTGCGAAGTGTTATGTATTCCTCGTCTACACATCAAATGAATGTAAATGCGACACTTCCTTGCAAGGAAATGGCGTTTGCAGATGTCTACGTATCGTAGCAATAGAGTTCTTATGATTCTTAAAACGCGATATCGCATCTCATATCTATGTTTCATGGTAAGATATAATATGATTTGCGAAGTGTCATGTATTCCTCGTCTACACTTCAAATGAATGTAAATGCGACACTTCCTTGCAAGGAAATAGCGTTTGCAGATGTCTACGTATCGTAGCAATGGATTTCTAATGCTTCTAAAAAGGCGATATCGCATCTCATTTCTATGTTTCATGGTAAGGTATAATATGATTTGCGAAGTGTTATGTATTCCTCGTCTACACTTCAAATGAATGTAAATGCGACACTTCTTCGCAAGGAAATAGCGTTTGCAGATGTCTACGTATCGTTGCAATAGAGTTCTTATGATTCTTAAAACGCGATATCGCATCTCATTTCTATGTTTCATGGTAAGATATAATATCATTTGCGGAGTGTTATGTACTCCTCGTCTACACTTCAAATGAATGTAAATGCGACACTTCCTTGCAAGGAAATAGCGTTTGCAAATGTCTACCTATCGTAGCAGTAGTGTTCTAATACTTCTTAGAACGCGATGTCGCATCTCATTTCTATGTTTCATGGTAAGATATAATATGATTTGCGAACTGTTATGTATTCCTCGTCTACACTTCAAATGAATGTAAATGCGACACTTTCTTGCAAGGAAATAGCGTTTGCAGATGTCTACGTATCGAAGCAATAGAGTTCAAATGCTTCTTAAAACGAGATATTGCATCTCATATCTATGTTTCATGATAAGATATAATATTCATTGCGAAGTGTCATGCATTCCTCGTCTACGATTCAAATGAACGAAAATGCGACACTTCCTTGCAAGGAAATAGCGTTTGCAGATGTCTACGTATCGTAGCAATAGAGTTCTAATGCTTCTTAAAACGAGATATTGCATCTCATATCTATGTTTCATGATAAGATATAATATTCATTGCGAAGTGTTATGCATTCCTCGTCTACGATTCAAATGAATGAAAATGCGACACTTCCTTGCAAGGAAATAGCGTTTGCAGATGTCTACGTATCGTAGCAATAGAGTTCTAATGCTTCTTAAAACGCGATATCACATCTCATTTCTATGTTTCATGGTAAGATATAATATGATTTGCGAAGTGTTATGTATTCCTCGTCTACACATCAAATGAATGTAAATGCGACACTTTCTTGCAAGGAAATAGCGTTTGCAGATGTCTACGTATCGAAGCAATAGAGTTCAAATGCTTCTTAAAACGAGATATTGCATCTCGTATCTATGTTTCATGATAAGATATAATATTCATTGCGAAGTGTTATGCATTCCTCGTCTACGATTCAAATGAATGTAAATGCGACACTTCCTTGCAAGGAAATAGCGTTTGCAGATGTCTACGTATCGTAGCAGTAGAGTTCTAATGCTTCTTAAAACGCGATATCGCGTCTCATTTCTATGTTTCATGGTAAGATATAATATGATTTGCGAAGTGTTATGTATTCCTCGTCTACACTTCAAATGAATGTAAATGCGACACATCCTTGCAAGGAAATAGCGTTTGCAGATGTCTACGTATCGAAGCAATAGAGTTCAAATGCTTCTTAAAACGAGATATTGCATCTCATATCTATGTTTCATGATAAGATATAATATTCATTGCGAAGTGTTATGCATTCCTCGTCTACGATTCAAATGAATGTAAATGCGACACTTCCTTGCAAGGAAATAGCGTTTGCAGATGTCTACGTATCGTAGCATTGGATTTCTGATGCTTCTTAAAACGAGATATTGCATCTCATATCTATGTTTCATGATAAGATATAATATTCATTGCGAAGTGTTATGCATTCCTCGTCTACGATTCAAATGAATGAAAATGCGACACTTCCTTGCAAGGAAATAGCGTTTGCAGATGTCTACGTATCGTAGCAATAGAGTTCTAATGCTTCTTAAAACGCGATATCACATCTCATTTCTATGTTTCATGGTAAGATATAATATGATTTGCGAAGTGTTATGTATTCCTCGTCTACACTGCAAATGAATGTGAATGCGACACTTCCTCGCTAGGAAAGAGCGTTTGCAGATGTCTGCGTATCGTAGCAGTAGAGTTCTAATGCTTCTTAAAACGCGATATCGCATCACAATTCTATGTTTCATGGTAAGATATAATACGATTTGCGAAGTGTTATGTATTCCTCGTCTACACATCAAATGAATGTAAATGCGACACTTTCTTGCAAGGAAATAGCGTTTGCAGATGTCTACGTATCGAAGCAATAGAGTTCAAATGCTTCTTAAAACGAGATATTGCATCTCATATCTATGTTTCATGATAAGATATAATATTCATTGCGAAGTGTTATGCATTCCTCGTCTACGATTCAAATGAATGAAAATGCGACACTTCCTTGCAAGGAAATAGCGTTTGCAGATGTCTACGTATCGTAGCAATGGATTTCTAATGCTTCTTAAAAGGCGGTATCGCATCTCATTTCTATGTTTCATGGTAAGGTATAATATTCATTGCGAAGTGTTATGCATTCCTCGTCTACGATTCAAATGAATGAAAATGCGACACTTCCTTGCAAGGAAATAGCGTTTGCAGATGTCTACGTATCGTAGCAATAGAGTTCTAATGCTTCTTAAAACGCGATATCGCATCCCATTTCTATGTTTCGTGGTAAGATATAATATGATTTGCGAAGTGTTATGTATTCATCGTCTACACATCAAATGAATGTAAATGCGACACTTTCTTGCAAGGAAATAGCGTTTGCAGATGTCTACGTATCGAAGCAATAGAGTTTAAATGCTTCTTAAAACGAGATATTGCATCTCATACCTATGTTTCATGGTAAGATATAATATGATTTGCGAAGTGTCATGTATTCCTCGTCTACACTTCAAATGAATGTAAATGCGACACTTCCTTGCAAGGAAATAGCGTTTGCAGATGTCTACGTATCGTAGCAATGGATTTCTGATGCTTCTTAAAAGGCGATATCGCATTTCATTTCTATGTTTCATGGTAAGGTATAATATGATTTGCGAAGTGTTATGTATTCCTCGTCTACACTTCAAATGAATGTAAATGCGACACTTCTTTGCAAGGAAATAGCGTTTGCAGATGTCTACGTATCGTTGCAATAGAGTTCTTATGATTCTTAAAACGCGATATCGCATCTCATTTCTATGTTTCATGGTAAGATATAGTATGATTTGCGGAGTGTTATGTATTCCTCGTCTACACTTCAAATGAATGTAAATGCGACACTTCCTTGCAAGGAAATAGCGTTTGCAGATGTCTACGTATCGTAGCAATAGAGTTCTTATGATTCTTAAAATGCGATATCGCATCACATTTCTATGTTTCATGGTAAGATATAATATGATTTGCGAAGTGTTATGTATTCATCGTCTACACTTCAAATGAATGTAAATGCGACTCTTCTTTGCAAGGAAATAGCGTTTGCAGATGTCTACGTATCGTAGCAATAGAGTTCTTATGATTCTTAAAACGCGATATCGCATCTCATTTCTATGTTTCGTGGTAAGATATAATACGATTTGCGGAGTGTTATGTACTCCTCGTCTACACTTCAAATGAATGTAAATGCGACACTTCCTTGCAAGGAAATAGCGATTGCAAATGTCTACCTATCGTAGCAGTAGTGTTCTAATACTTCTTAGAACGCGATGTCGCATCTCATTTCTATGTTTCATGGTAAGATATAATACGATTTGCGAAGTGTTATGTATTCCTCGTCTACACTTCAAATGAATGTAAATGCGACACTTTCTTGCAAGGAAATAGCATTTGCAGATGTCTACGTATCGTAGCATTGGATTTCTGATGCTTCTTAAAACGAGATATTGCATCTCGTATCTATGTTTCATGATAAGATATAATATTCATTGCGAAGTGTTATGCATTCCTCGTCTACGATTCAAATGAATGAAAATGCGACACTTCCTTGCAAGGAAATAGCGTTTGCAGATGTCTACGTATCGTAGCAATAGAGTTCTAATGCTTCTTAAAACGCGATATCGCATCCCATTTCTATGTTTCATGGTAAGATATAATATGATTTGCGAAGTGTTATGTATTCATCGTCTACACATCAAATGAATGTAAATGCGACACTTTCTTGCAAGGAAATAGCGTTAACAGATGACTACGTATCGAAGCAATAGAGTTTAAATGCTTCTTAAAACGAGATATTGCATCTTATACCTATGTTTCATGGTAAGATATAATATGATTTGCGAAGTGTCATGTATTCCTCGTCTACACTTCAAATGAATGTAAATGCGACACTTCCTTGCAAGGAAATAGCGTTTGCAGATGTCTACGTATCGTAGCAATGGATTTCTGATGCTTCTTAAAAGGCGATATCGCATTTCATTTCTATGTTTCATGGTAAGGTATAATATGATTTGCGAAGTGTTATGTATTCCTCGTCTACACTTCAAATGAATGTAAATGCGAAACTTCTTTGCAAGGAAATAGCGTTTGCAGATGTCTACGTATCGTTGCAATAGAGTTCTTATGATTCTTAAAACGCGATATCGCATCTCATTTCTATGTTTCGTGGTAAGATATAATACGATTTGCGGAGTGTTATGTACTCCTCGTCTACACTTCAAATGAATGTGAATGCGACACTTCCTCGCTAGGAAATAGCGTTTGCAGATGTCTGCGTATCGTAGCAATAGAGTTCTTATGATTCTTAAAACGCGATATCGCATCTCATTTCTATGTTTCATGGTAAGATATAATATTATTTGCGAAGTGTTATGTATTCCTCGTCTACACATCAAATGAATGTAAATGCGACACTTCCTTGCAAGGAAATGGCGTTTGCAGATGTCTACGTATCGTAGCAATAGAGTCCTTATGATTCTTAAAACGCGATATCGCATCTCATATCTATGTTTCATGGTAAGATATAATATGATTTGCGAAGTGTCATGTATTCCTCGTCTACACTTCAAATGAATGTAAATGCGACACTTCCTTGCAAGGAAATAGCGTTTGCAGATGTCTACGTATCGTAGCAATGGATTTCTAATGCTTCTAAAAAGGCGATATCGCATCTCATTTCTATGTTTCATGGTAAGGTATAATATGATTTGCGAAGTGTTATGTATTCCTCGTCTACACTTCAAATGAATGTAAATGCGACACTTCTTCGCAAGGAAATAGCGTTTGCAGATGTCTACGTATCGAAGCAATAGAGTTCAAATGCTTCTTAAAACGAGATATTGCATCTCGTATCTATGTTTCATGATAAGATATAATATTCATTGCGAAGTGTTATGCATTCCTCGTCTACGATTCAAATGAATGTAAATGCGACACTTCCTTGCAAGGAAATAGCGTTTGCAGATGTCTACGTATCGTAGCAGTAGAGTTCTAATGCTTCTTAAAACGCGATATCGCGTCTCATTTCTATGTTTCATGGTAAGATATAATATGATTTGCGAAGTGTTATGTATTCCTCGTCTACACTTCAAATGAATGTAAATGCGACACTTCCTTGCAAGGAAATAGCGTTTGCAGATGTCTACGTATCGAAGCAATAGAGTTCAAATGCTTCTTAAAACGAGATATTGCATCTCATACCTATGTTTCATGATAAGATATAATATTCATTGCGAAGTGTTATGCATTCCTCGTCTACGATTCAAATGAATGTAAATGCGACACTTCCTTGCAAGGAAATAGCGTTTGCAGATGTCTACGTATCGTAGCATTGGATTTCTGATGCTTCTTAAAACGAGATATTGCATCTCATATTTATGTTTCATGATAAGATATAATATTCATTGCGAAGTGTTATGCATTCCTCGTCTACGATTCAAATGAATGAAAATGCGACACTTCCTTGCAAGGAAATAGCGTTTGCAGATGTCTACGTATCGTAGCAATAGAGTTCTAATGCTTCTTAAAACGCGATATCACATCTCATTTCTATGTTTCATGGTAAGATATAATATGATTTGCGAAGTGTTATGTATTCCTCGTCTACACATCAAATGAATGTACATGCGACACTTTCTTGCAAGGAAATAGCGTTTGCAGATGTCTGCGTATCGTAGCAGTAGAGTTCTAATGCTTCTTAAAACGCGATATCGCATCACAATTCTATGTTTCATGGTAAGATATAATATGATTTGCGAAGTGTTATGTATTCCTCGTCTACACATCAAATGAATGTAAATGCGACACTTTCTTGCAAGGAAATAGCGTTTGCAGATGTCTACGTATCGTAGCAATAGAGTTCTAATGCTTCTTAAAACGCGATATCGCGTCTCATTTCTATGTTTCATGGTAAGATATAATATGATTGCGAAGTGTTATGTATTCCTCGTCTACACTTCAAATGAATGTAAATGCGACACTTCCTTGCATGGAAATAGCGTTTGCAGATGTCTACGTATCGAAGCAATAGAGTTCAAATGCTTCTTAAAACGAGATATTGCATCTCATATCTATGTTTCATGATAAGATATAATATTTATTGCGAAGTGTTATGCATTCCTCGTCTACGATTCAAATGAATGTAAATGCGACACTTCCTTGCAAGGAAATAGCGTTTGCAGATGTCTACGTATCGTAGCATTGGATTTCTGATGCTTCTTAAAACGAGATATTGCATCTCATATCTATGTTTCATGATAAGATATAATATTCATTGCGAAGTGTTATGCATTCCACGTCTACGATTCAAATGAATGAAAATGCGACACTTCCTTGCAAGGAAATAGCGTTTGCAGATGTCTACGTATCGTAGCAATAGAGTTCTAATGCTTCTTAAAACGCGATATCACATCTCATTTCTATGTTTCATGGTAAGATATAATATGATTTGCGAAGTGTTATGTATTCCTCGTCTACACTTCAAATGAATGTAAATGCGACACTTCCTTGCAAGGAAATAGCGTTTGCAGATGTCTACGTATCGTAGCAATAGAGTTCTTATGATTCTTAAAACGCGATATCGCATCTCATTTCTATGTTTCGTGGTAAGATATAATACGATTTGCGGAGTGTTATGTACTCCTCGTCTACACTTCAAATGAATGTAAATGCGACACTTCCTTGCAAGGAAATAGCGATTGCAAATGTCTACCTATCGTAGCAGTAGTGTTCTAATACTTCTTAGAACGCGATGTCGCATCTCATTTCTATGTTTCATGGTAAGATATAATACGATTTGCGAAGTGTTATGTATTCCTCGTCTACACTTCAAATGAATGTAAATGCGACACTTTCTTGCAAGGAAATAGCATTTGCAGATGTCTACGTATCGTAGCATTGGATTTCTGATGCTTCTTAAAACGAGATATTGCATCTCATATCTATGTTTCATGATAAGATATAATATTCATTGCGAAGTGTTATGCATTCCTCGTCTACGATTCAAATGAATGAAAATGCGACACTTCCTTGCAAGGAAATAGCGTTTGCAGATGTCTACGTATCGTAGCAATAGAGTTCTAATGCTTCTTAAAACGCGATATCGCATCCCATTTCTATGTTTCGTGGTAAGATATAATATGATTTGCGAAGTGTTATGTATTCATCGTCTACACATCAAATGAATGTAAATGCGACACTTTCTTGCAAGGAAATAGCGTTTGCAGATGTCTACGTATCGAAGCAATAGAGTTTAAATGCTTCTTAAAACGAGATATTGCATCTCATACCTATGTTTCATGGTAAGATATAATATGATTTGCGAAGTGTCATTTATTCCTCGTCTACACTTCAAATGAATGTAAATGCGACACTTCCTTGCAAGGAAATAGCGTTTGCAGATGTCTACGTATCGTAGCAATGGATTTCTGATGCTTCTTAAAAGGCGATATCGCATTTCATTTCTATGTTTCATGGTAAGGTATAATATGATTTGCGAAGTGTTATGTATTCCTCGTCTACACTTCAAATGAATGTAAATGCGACACTTCTTTGCAAGGAAATAGCGTTTGCAGATGTCTACGTATCGTTGCAATAGAGTTCTTATGATTCTTAAAACGCGATATCGCATCTCATTTCTATGTTTCATGGTAAGATATAGTATGATTTGCGGAGTGTTATGTATTCCTCGTCTACACTTCAAATGAATGTAAATGCGACACTTCCTTGCAAGGAAATAGCGTTTGCAGATGTCTACGTATCGTAGCAATAGAGTTCTTATGATTCTTAAAATGCGATATCGCATCACATTTCTATGTTTCATGGTAAGATATAATATGATTTGCGAAGTGTTATGTATTCATCGTCTACACTTCAAATGAATGTAAATGCGACTCTTCTTTGCAAGGAAATAGCGTTTGCAGATGTCTACGTATCGTAGCAATAGAGTTCTTATGATTCTTAAAACGCGATATCGCATCTCATTTCTATGTTTCGTGGTAAGATATAATACGATTTGCGGAGTGTTATGTACTCCTCGTCTACACTTCAAATGAATGTAAATGCGACACTTCCTTGCAAGGAAATAGCGATTGCAAATGTCTACCTATCGTAGCAGTAGTGTTCTAATACTTCTTAGAACGCGATGTCGCATCTCATTTCTATGTTTCATGGTA
Organism: Xylocopa sonorina; assembly: GCF_050948175.1. Lineage (NCBI taxonomy): Eukaryota > Metazoa > Arthropoda > Insecta > Hymenoptera > Apidae > Xylocopa > Xylocopa sonorina. The sequence continues at coordinate 22,199 of NW_027490787.1, read as the reverse complement.
AGATATAATACGATTTGCGAAGTGTTATGTATTCCTCGTCTACACTTCAAATGAATGTAAATGCGACACTTTCTTGCAAGGAAATAGCATTTGCAGATGTCTACGTATCGTAGCATTGGATTTCTGATGCTTCTTAAAACGAGATATTGCATCTCGTATCTATGTTTCATGATAAGATATAATATTCATTGCGAAGTGTTATGCATTCCTCGTCTACGATTCAAATGAATGAAAATGCGACACTTCCTTGCAAGGAAATAGCGTTTGCAGATGTCTACGTATCGTAGCAATAGAGTTCTAATGCTTCTTAAAACGCGATATCGCATCCCATTTCTATGTTTCATGGTAAGATATAATATGATTTGCGAAGTGTTATGTATTCATCGTCTACACATCAAATGAATGTAAATGCGACACTTTCTTGCAAGGAAATAGCGTTAACAGATGACTACGTATCGAAGCAATAGAGTTTAAATGCTTCTTAAAACGAGATATTGCATCTTATACCTATGTTTCATGGTAAGATATAATATGATTTGCGAAGTGTCATGTATTCCTCGTCTACACTTCAAATGAATGTAAATGCGACACTTCCTTGCAAGGAAATAGCGTTTGCAGATGTCTACGTATCGTAGCAATGGATTTCTGATGCTTCTTAAAAGGCGATATCGCATTTCATTTCTATGTTTCATGGTAAGGTATAATATGATTTGCGAAGTGTTATGTATTCCTCGTCTACACTTCAAATGAATGTAAATGCGAAACTTCTTTGCAAGGAAATAGCGTTTGCAGATGTCTACGTATCGTTGCAATAGAGTTCTTATGATTCTTAAAACGCGATATCGCATCTCATTTCTATGTTTCGTGGTAAGATATAATACGATTTGCGGAGTGTTATGTACTCCTCGTCTACACTTCAAATGAATGTGAATGCGACACTTCCTCGCTAGGAAATAGCGTTTGCAGATGTCTGCGTATCGTAGCAATAGAGTTCTTATGATTCTTAAAACGCGATATCGCATCTCATTTCTATGTTTCATGGTAAGATATAATATTATTTGCGAAGTGTTATGTATTCCTCGTCTACACATCAAATGAATGTAAATGCGACACTTCCTTGCAAGGAAATGGCGTTTGCAGATGTCTACGTATCGTAGCAATAGAGTCCTTATGATTCTTAAAACGCGATATCGCATCTCATATCTATGTTTCATGGTAAGATATAATATGATTTGCGAAGTGTCATGTATTCCTCGTCTACACTTCAAATGAATGTAAATGCGACACTTCCTTGCAAGGAAATAGCGTTTGCAGATGTCTACGTATCGTAGCAATGGATTTCTAATGCTTCTAAAAAGGCGATATCGCATCTCATTTCTATGTTTCATGGTAAGGTATAATATGATTTGCGAAGTGTTATGTATTCCTCGTCTACACTTCAAATGAATGTAAATGCGACACTTCTTCGCAAGGAAATAGCGTTTGCAGATGTCTACGTTTCGAAGCAATAGAGTTCAAATGCTTCTTAAAACGAGATATTGCATCTCGTATCTATGTTTCATGATAAGATATAATATTCATTGCGAAGTGTTATGCATTCCTCGTCTACGATTCAAATGAATGTAAATGCGACACTTCCTTGCAAGGAAATAGCGTTTGCAGATGTCTACGTATCGTAGCAGTAGAGTTCTAATGCTTCTTAAAACGCGATATCGCGTCTCATTTCTATGTTTCATGGTAAGATATAATATGATTTGCGAAGTGTTATGTATTCCTCGTCTACACTTCAAATGAATGTAAATGCGACACTTCCTTGCAAGGAAATAGCGTTTGCAGATGTCTACGTATCGAAGCAATAGAGTTCAAATGCTTCTTAAAACGAGATATTGCATCTCGTATCTATGTTTCATGATAAGATATAATATTCATTGCGAAGTGTTATGCATTCCTCGTCTACGATTCAAATGAATGTAAATGCGACACTTCCTTGCAAGGAAATAGCGTTTGCAGATGTCTACGTATCGTAGCAGTAGAGTTCTAATGCTTCTTAAAACGCGATATCGCGTCTCATTTCTATGTTTCATGGTAAGATATAATATGATTTGCGAAGTGTTATGTATTCCTCGTCTACACTTCAAATGAATGTAAATGCGACACTTCCTTGCAAGGAAATAGCGTTTGCAGATGTCTACGTATCGAAGCAATAGAGTTCAAATGCTTCTTAAAACGAGATATTGCATCTCATACCTATGTTTCATGATAAGATATAATATTCATTGCGAAGTGTTATGCATTCCTCGTCTACGATTCAAATGAATGTAAATGCGACACTTCCTTGCAAGGAAATAGCGTTTGCAGATGTCTACGTATCGTAGCATTGGATTTCTGATGCTTCTTAAAACGAGATATTGCATCTCATATTTATGTTTCATGATAAGATATAATATTCATTGCGAAGTGTTATGCATTCCTCGTCTACGATTCAAATGAATGAAAATGCGACACTTCCTTGCAAGGAAATAGCGTTTGCAGATGTCTACGTATCGTAGCAATAGAGTTCTAATGCTTCTTAAAACGCGATATCACATCTCATTTCTATGTTTCATGGTAAGATATAATATGATTTGCGAAGTGTTATGTATTCCTCGTCTACACATCAAATGAATGTACATGCGACACTTTCTTGCAAGGAAATAGCGTTTGCAGATGTCTGCGTATCGTAGCAGTAGAGTTCTAATGCTTCTTAAAACGCGATATCGCATCACAATTCTATGTTTCATGGTAAGATATAATATGATTTGCGAAGTGTTATGTATTCCTCGTCTACACATCAAATGAATGTAAATGCGACACTTTCTTGCAAGGAAATAGCGTTTGCAGATGTCTACGTATCGTAGCAATAGAGTTCTAATGCTTCTTAAAACGCGATATCGCGTCTCATTTCTATGTTTCATGGTAAGATATAATATGATTTGCGAAGTGTTATGTATTCCTCGTCTACACTTCAAATGAATGTAAATGCGACACTTCCTTGCATGGAAATAGCGTTTGCAGATGTCTACGTATCGAAGCAATAGAGTTCAAATGCTTCTTAAAACGAGATATTGCATCTCATATCTATGTTTCATGATAAGATATAATATTTATTGCGAAGTGTTATGCATTCCTCGTCTACGATTCAAATGAATGTAAATGCGACACTTCCTTGCAAGGAAATAGCGTTTGCAGATGTCTACGTATCGTAGCAATAGAGTTCTAATGCTTCTTAAAACGCGATATCACATCTCATTTCTATGTTTCATGGTAAGATATAATATGATTTGCGAAGTGTTATGTATTCCTCGTCTACACTTCAAATGAATGTAAATGCGACACTTCCTTGCAAGGAAATAGCGTTTGCAGATGTCTACGTATCGTAGCAATAGAGTTCTTATGATTCTTAAAACGCGATATCGCATCTCATTTCTATGTTTCGTGGTAAGATATAATACGATTTGCGGAGTGTTATGTACTCCTCGTCTACACTTCAAATGAATGTAAATGCGACACTTCCTTGCAAGGAAATAGCGATTGCAAATGTCTACCTATCGTAGCAGTAGTGTTCTAATACTTCTTAGAACGCGATGTCGCATCTCATTTCTATGTTTCATGGTAAGATATAATACGATTTGCGAAGTGTTATGTATTCCTCGTCTACACTTCAAATGAATGTAAATGCGACACTTTCTTGCAAGGAAATAGCATTTGCAGATGTCTACGTATCGTAGCATTGGATTTCTGATGCTTCTTAAAACGAGATATTGCATCTCATATCTATGTTTCATGATAAGATATAATATTCATTGCGAAGTGTTATGCATTCCTCGTCTACGATTCAAATGAATGAAAATGCGACACTTCCTTGCAAGGAAATAGCGTTTGCAGATGTCTACGTATCGTAGCAATAGAGTTCTAATGCTTCTTAAAACGCGATATCGCATCCCATTTCTATGTTTCGTGGTAAGATATAATATGATTTGCGAAGTGTTATGTATTCATCGTCTACACATCAAATGAATGTAAATGCGACACTTTCTTGCAAGGAAATAGCGTTTGCAGATGTCTACGTATCGAAGCAATAGAGTTTAAATGCTTCTTAAAACGAGATATTGCATCTCATACCTATGTTTCATGGTAAGATATAATATGATTTGCGAAGTGTCATTTATTCCTCGTCTACACTTCAAATGAATGTAAATGCGACACTTCCTTGCAAGGAAATAGCGTTTGCAGATGTCTACGTATCGTAGCAATGGATTTCTGATGCTTCTTAAAAGGCGATATCGCATTTCATTTCTATGTTTCATGGTAAGGTATAATATGATTTGCGAAGTGTTATGTATTCCTCGTCTACACATCAAATGAATGTAAATGCGACACTTTCTTGCAAGGAAATAGCGTTTGCAGATGTCTACGTATCGAAGCAATAGAGTTCAAATGCTTCTTAAAACGAGATATCGCATCTCATTTCTATGTTTCATGGTAAGATGTAATACGATTTGCGAAGTGTTATGTATTCCTCGTCTACACTTTACTCGTCTACGTGTCGTAGCAATAGAGTTCTTATGATTCTTAGAACGCTACATTGCATCTCATTTCTACGATTCATGGTAAGATGTAATATGATTTGCGAAGTGTTATGCATTCCTCGTCTACGATTCAAATGAATGTAAATGCGACACTTCCTTGCAAGGAAATAGCGTTTGCAGATGTCTACGTATCGTAGCAATAGGGTTCTTATGATTCTTAGAACGCTATATTGCATCTCATTTTTACGTTTCATGGTAAGATATAATATGATTTGCGAAGTGTCATGTATTCCTCGTCTACGATTCAAATGAATGTAAATGCGACACTTCCTTGCAAGGAAATAGCGTTTGCAGATGTCTACGTATCGTAGCAATATTGTTCTAATGCTTCTTAAAACGCGATATCGCATCTCATTTCTATGTCTCATGGTAAGATATAATATGATTTGCGAAGTGTTATGTATTCCTCGTCTACTCTTCAAATGAATGTAAATGCGACACTTCTTTGCAGGGAAATAGCGTTTGCAGATGTCTACGTATCGTAGCAATAGAGTTCTTATGACTCTTAAAACGCGATATCGCATCTCATTTCTATGTTTCATGGTAAGATATAATATGATTTGCGGAGTGTTATGTACTCCTCGTCTACACTTCAAATGAATGTAAATGCGACACTTCCTTGCAAGGAAATAGCGTTTGCAAATGTCTACCTGTCGTAGCAGTAGTGATCTAATGCATCTTAGAACGCGATGTCGCAACGCATTTCTATGTTTCATGGTAAGATATAATATGATTTGCGAACTGTTATGTATTCCTCGTCTACACTTCAAATGAATGTAAATGCGACACATCCTTGCAAGGAAATAGCGTTTGCAGATGTCTACGTATCATAGCAATAGAGTTCTTATGATTCTTAAAACGCGATATCGCATCTCATTTCTATGTTTCATGGTAAGATATAATATGACTTGCGAAGTGTTATGTATTCCTCGTCTACACTTCAAATGAATGTAAATGCGACACTTCTTTGCAAGGAAATAGCGTTTGCAAATGTCTACCTATCGTAGCAGTAGTGATCTAATGCTTCTTAGAACGCGATATCGCATCTCATTTCTATGTTTCATGGTAAGATATAATATGATTTGCGAAGTGTTATGTATTCCTAGTCTACACTTCAAATGAATGTGAATGCGACACTTTCTCGCTAGGAAATAGCGTTTGCAGATGTCTACGTATCGTAGCAATAGATTTCTAATGCTTCTTAAAACGCGAGATCGCATCTATATTTCTATGTATCATGGTAAGATATAATATGATTTGCGAAGTGACATGTATTCCTCGTCTACACTTCAAATGAATGTAAATGCGACACTTCCTTGCTAGCAAATAGCGTCTGCAGATGTCTAGGTATCGTAGCAATAGAGTTCTAATGCTTCTTAAAACGCGATATCGTATTTCATTTCTATGTTTCATGGTAAGATATAATATGATTTGCGAAGTGTTATGTATTCCTCGTTTACACTTCAAATGAATGTAAATGCGGCACTTCCTTGCTAGGAGATAGCGTCTGTAGATGTCTAGGTATCGTAGCAATAGAGTTCTAATGCTTCGTAAAACGCGATATCGCATCTCATTTCTATGTTTCATGATAAGATATAATATTCATTGCGAAGTGTTATGCATTCCTCGTCTACGATTCAAATGAATGTAAATGCGACACTTCCTTGCAAGGAAATAGCGTTTGCAGATGTCTACGTATCGTAGCAATAGAGTTCTTATGATTCTTAAAACGCGATATCGCATCTCATTTCTATGTTTCATGGTAAGATATTATATTATTTGCGAACTGTTGTGTATTCCTCGTCTACACTTCAAATGAATGTAAATGCGACACTTCCTTGCAAGGAAATAGCGTTTGCAGAAGTCTACGTATCGAAGCAATAGAGTTCAAATGCTTCTTAAAACGAGATATTGCATCTCATATCTATGATTCATGATAAGATATAATATTCATTGCGAAGTGTTATGCATTCCTCGTCTACGATTAAAATGATTGAAAATGCGACACTTCCTTGCAAGGAAATAGCGTTTGCAGATGTCTACGTATCGTAGCAATAGAGTTCTAATGCTTCCTAACGCGATATCGCATCTCATTTCTATGTTTCATGGTAAGATATAATATGATTTGCGAAGTGTTATGTATTCCTCGTCTACACTTCAAATGAATGTGAATGCGACACTTCCTCGCTAGGAAATAGCGTTAGCAGATGTCTGCGTATCGTAGCAGTAGAGTTCTAATGCTTCTTAAAACACGATATCGCATCTCATTTCTATGTTTCATGGTAAGATATAATATGATTTGCGAACTGTTATGTATTCCTCGTCTACACTTCAAATGAATGTAAATGCGACACATCCTTGCAAGGAAATAGCGTTTGCAGATGTCTACGTATCATAGCAATAGAGTTCTTATGATTCTTAAAACGCGATATCGCATCTCATTTCTATGTTTCATGGTAAGATATAATATGATTTGCGAAGTGTTATGTATTCCTCGTCTACACTTCAAATGAATGTAAATGCGACACTTCTTTGCAAGGAAATAGCGTTTGCAAATGTCTACCTATCGTAGCAGTAGTGATCTAATGCTTCTTAGAACGCGATATCGCATCTCATTTCTATGTTTCATGGTAAGATATAATATGATTTGCGAAGTGTTATGTATTCCTAGTCTACACTTCAAATGAATGTGAATGCGACACTTTCTCGCTAGGAAATAGCGTTTGCAGATGTCTACGTATCGTAGCAATAGATTTCTAATGCTTCTTAAAACGCGAGATCGCATCTATATTTCTATGTATCATGGTAAGATATAATATGATTTGCGAAGTGACATGTATTCCTCGTCTACACTTCAAATGAATGTAAATGCGACACTTCCTTGCTAGCAAATAGCGTCTGCAGATGTCTAGGTATCGTAGCAATAGAGTTCTAATGCTTCTTAAAACGCGATATCGTATTTCATTTCTATGTTTCATGGTAAGATATAATATGATTTGCGAAGTGTTATGTATTCCTCGTTTACACTTCAAATGAATGTAAATGCGGCACTTCCTTGCTAGGAGATAGCGTCTGTAGATGTCTAGGTATCGTAGCAATAGAGTTCTAATGCTTCGTAAAACGCGATATCGCATCTCATTTCTATGTTTCATGATAAGATATAATATTCATTGCGAAGTGTTATGCATTCCTCGTCTACGATTCAAATGAATGTAAATGCGACACTTCCTTGCAAGGAAATAGCGTTTGCAGATGTCTACGTATCGTAGCAATAGAGTTCTTATGATTCTTAAAACGCGATATCGCATCTCATTTCTATGTTTCATGGTAAGATATTATATTATTTGCGAACTGTTGTGTATTCCTCGTCTACACTTCAAATGAATGTAAATGCGACACTTCCTTGCAAGGAAATAGCGTTTGCAGAAGTCTACGTATCGAAGCAATAGAGTTCAAATGCTTCTTAAAACGAGATATTGCATCTCATATCTATGATTCATGATAAGATATAATATTCATTGCGAAGTGTTATGCATTCCTCGTCTACGATTAAAATGAATGAAAATGCGACACTTCCTTGCAAGGAAATAGCGTTTGCAGATGTCTACGTATCGTAGCAATAGAGTTCTAATGCTTCCTAACGCGATATCGCATCTCATTTCTATGTTTCATGGTAAGATATAATATGATTTGCGAAGTGTTATGTATTCCTCGTCTACACTTCAAATGAATGTGAATGCGACACTTCCTCGCTAGGAAAGAGCGTTTGCAGATGTCTACGTATCGTAGCAATAGAGTTCTTATGATTCTTAAAACGCGATATCGCATCTCATTTCTATGTTTCATGGTAAGATATTATATTATTTGCGAACTGTTGTGTATTCCTCGTCTACACTTCAAATGAATGTAAATGCGACACTTCCTTGCAAGGAAATAGCGTTTGCAGAAGTCTACGTATCGAAGCAATAGAGTTCAAATGCTTCTTAAAACGAGATATTGCATCTCATATCTATGATTCATGATAAGATATAATATTCATTGCGAAGTGTTATGCATTCCTCGTCTACGATTAAAATGAATGAAAATGCGACACTTCCTTGCAAGGAAATAGCGTTTGCAGATGTCTACGTATCGTAGCAATAGAGTTCTAATGCTTCCTAACGCGATATCGCATCTCATTTCTATGTTTCATGGTAAGATATAATATGATTTGCGAAGTGTTATGTATTCCTCGTCTACACTTCAAATGAATGTGAATGCGACACTTCCTCGCTAGGAAAGAGCGTTTGCAGATGTCTACGTATCGAAGCAATAGAGTTCTTATGATTCTTAAAACGTGATATCGCATCTCATTTCTATGTTTCACGGTAAGATATAATATGATTTGCGAAGTGTTATGTATTCCTCGTCTACACTTCAAATGAATGTGAATGCGACACTTCCTCGCTAGGAAATAGCGTTAGCAGATGTCTGCGTATCGTAGCAGTAGAGTTCTAATGCTTCTTAAAACACGATATCGCATCTCATTTCTATGTTTCATGGTAAGATATAATATGATTTGCGAACTGTTATGTATTCCTCGTCTACACTTCAAATGAATGTAAATGCGACACATCCTTGCAAGGAAATAGCGTTTGCAGATGTCTACGTATCATAGCAATAGAGTTCTTATGATTCTTAAAACGCGATATCGCATCTCATTTCTATGTTTCATGGTAAGATATAATATGATTTGCGAAGTGTTATGTATTCCTCGTCTACACTTCAAATGAATGTAAATGCGACACTTCTTTGCAAGGAAATAGCGTTTGCAGATGTCTACGTATCGTAGCAATAGAGTTCTAATGCTTCCTAACGCGATATCGCATCTCATTTCTATGTTTCATGGTAAGATATAATATGATTTGCGAAGTGTTATGTATTCCTCGTCTACACTTCAAATGAATGTGAATGCGACACTTCCTCGCTAGGAAAGAGCGTTTGCAGATGTCTACGTATCGAAGCAATAGAGTTCTTATGATCCTTAAAACGTGATATCGCATCTCATTTCTATGTTTCACGGTAAGATATAATATGATTTGCGAAGTGTTATGTATTCCTCGTCTACACTTCAAATGAATGTGAATGCGACACTTCCTCGCTAGGAAATAGCGTTAGCAGATGTCTGCGTATCGTAGCAGTAGATTTCTAATGCTTCTTAAAACACGATATCGCATCTCATTTCTATGTTTCATGGTAAGATATAATATGATTTGCGAACTGTTATGTATTCCTCGTCTACACTTCAAATGAATGTAAATGCGACACTTCCTTGCAAGGAAATAGCGTTTGCAGATATCTACGTATCGAAGCAATAGAGTTCAAATGCTTCTTAAAACGAGATATTGCATCTTATATCTATGTTTCATGATAAGATATAATATTCATTGCGAAGTGTTATGCATTCCTCGTCTACGATTCAAATGAATGAAAATGCGACACTTCCTTGCAAGGAAATAGCGTTTGCAGATGTCTACGTATCGTAGCAATAGAGTTCTAATGCTTCTTAAAACGCGATATCGCATCTCATTTCTATGTTTCATGGTAAGATATAATATGATTTGCGAACTGTTATATATTCCTCGTCTACACTTCAAATGAATGTAAATGCGACACTTCCTTGCAAGGAAATAGCGTTTGCAGATGTCTACGTATCGTAGCAATAGAGTTCAAATGCTTCTTAAAACGAGATATTGCATCTTATATCTATGTTTCATGATAAGATATAATATTCATTGCGAAGTGTTATGCATTCCTCGTCTACGATTCAAATGAATGAAAATGCGACACCTCCTTGCAAGGAAATAGCGTTTGCAGATGTCTACGAATCGAAGCAATAGAGTTCAAATGCTTCTTAAAACGCGATATCGCATCTCATTTCTATGTTTCATGGTAAGATATATTATGATTTGCGAAGTGTTATGTATTCCTCGTCTACACTTCAAATGAATGTAAATGCGACACTTCCTTGCAAGGAAATAGCGTTTACAGATGTCTACGTATCGTAGCAATAGAGTTCTTATGATTCTTAAAACGCGATATCACATCTCATTTCTATGTTTCATGGTAAGATATAATGTGATTTGCGAAGTGTTATGTATTCCTCGTCTACACATCAAATGAATGTGAATGCGACACTTCCTTGCAAGGAAATAGCGTTTGCGAATGTCTACCTATCGTAGCAATAGTGTTCTAATGCTTCTTAAAACGCGATATCGCATCTCATCTCTATGTTTCATGGTAAGATATAATACGATTTGCGAAGTGTTATGTATTCCTCGTCTACACTTCAAATGAATGTAAATGCGACACTTCCTTGCCAGGAAATAGCGTTTGCAGATGTCTACGTATCGAAGCAATAGGGTTCAAATGCTTCTTAAAACGCGATATCGCATCTCATTTCTATGTTTCATGGTAAGATATATTATGATTTGCGAAGTGTTATGTATTCCTCGTCTACACATCAAATGAATGTAAATGCGACACTTCCTTGCAAGGAAGTAGCGTTTGCAGATGTCTACGTATCGTAGCAATAGAGTTCTTATGATTCTTAAAACGCGATATCGCATCTCACTTCTATGTTTCATGGTAAGATATAATATGATTTGCGAAGTGTTATGTATTACTCGTCTACACATCAAATGAATGTAAATGCGACACTTCCTTGCAAGGAAATAGCGTTTGCAGATGTCTACGTATCGATGCAATAGAGTTCAAATGCTTCTTAAAACGAGATATTGCATTTCATATCTATGTTTCATGATAAGATATAATATTCATTGCGAAGTGTTATGCATTCCTCGTCTACGATTAAAATGAATGAAAATGCGACACTTCCTTGCAAGGAAATAGCGTTTTCAGATGTCTACGTATCGTAGCAATAGAGTTCTAATGCTTCTTAAAACGCGATATCGCATCTCATTTCTATGTTTCATGGTAAGATATAATACGATTTGCGAAGTGTTATGTATTCCTCGTCTACACTACAAATGAATGTGAATGCGACACTTCCTCGCTAGGAAATAGCGTTAGCAGATGTCTGCGTATCGTAGCAGTAGAGTTCTAATGCTTCTTAAAACGCGATATCGCATCTCATTTCTATGTTTCATGGTAAGATATATTATGATTTGCGAAGTGTTATGTATTCCTCGTCTACACATCAAATGAATGTAAATGCGACACTTCCTTGCAAGGAAGTAGCGTTTGCAGATGTCTACGTATCGTAGCAATAGAGTTCTTATGATTCTTAAAACGCGATATCGCATCTCACTTCTATGTTTCATGGTAAGATATAATATGATTTGCGAAGTGTTATGTATTACTCGTCTACACATCAAATGAATGTAAATGCGACACTTCCTTGCAAGGAAATAGCGTTTGCAGATGTCTACGTATCGATGCAATAGAGTTCAAATGCTTCTTAAAACGAGATATTGCATTTCATATCTATGTTTCATGATAAGATATAATATTCATTGCGAAGTGTTATGCATTCCTCGTCTACGATTAAAATGAATGAAAATGCGACACTTCCTTGCAAGGAAATAGCGTTTTCAGATGTCTACGTATCGTAGCAATAGAGTTCTAATGCTTCTTAAAACGCGATATCGCATCTCATTTCTATGTTTCATGGTAAGATATAATATGATTTGCGAAGTGTTATGTATTCCTCGTCTACACTACAAATGAATGTGAATGCGACACTTCCTCGCTAGGAAAGCGTTAGCAGATGTCTGCGTATCGTAGCAGTAGAGTTCTAATGCTTCTTAAAACGCGATATCGCATCTCATTTCTATGTTTCATGGTAAGATATAATATGATTTGCGAACTGTTATGTATTCCTCGTCTACACTTCAAATGAATGTAAATGCGACACTTCCTTGCAAGGAAATAGCGTTTGCAGATGTCTACGTATCGTAGCAATAGAGTTCTTATGATTCTTAAAACGCGATATCGCATCTCATTTCTATGTTTCATGGTAAGATATTATATGATTTGCGAACTGTTGTGTATTCCTCGTCTACACTTCAAATGAATGTGAATGCCACACTTCCTCGCTAGGAAATAGCGTTTGCAGATGTCTACGTATCGAAGCAATAGAGTTCTAATGCTTCTTAAAACGCGATATCGCATCTCATTTCTATGTTTCATGGTAAGGTATAATATGAATTGCGAAGTGTTATGTATTCCTCGTCTACACTTCAAATGAATGTAAATGCGACACTTTCTTGCAAGGAAATAGCGTTTGCAGATGTCTACGTATCGTAGCAATGGATTTCTGATGCTTCTTAAAACGCGATATCGCATCTCATTTCTATGTTTCATGGTAAGATATAATATGATTTGCGAAGTGTTATGTATTCCTCGTCTACACTACAAATGAATGTGAATGCGACACTTCCTCGCTAGGAAATAGCGTTAGCAGATGTCTGCGTATCGTAGCAGTAGAGTTCTAATGCTTCTTAAAACGCGATATCGCATCTCATTTCTATGTTTCATGGTAAGATATAATATGATTTGCGAAGTGTTATGTATTCCCCGTCTACACATCAAATGAATGTAAATGCGACACATCTTTGCAAGGAAATAGCGTTTGCAGATGTCTACGTATCGTTGCAAAAGAGTTCTTATGATTCTTAAAACGCGATATCGCATCTCATTTCTATGTTTCATGGTAAGGTATAATATGATTTGCGAAGTGTTATGTATCCGTCGTCTACACTTCAAATGAATGTAAATGCGACACTTTCTTGCAAGGAAATAGCGTTTGCAGATGTCTACGTTTCGTAGCAATGGATTTCTGATGCTTCTTAAAACGAGATATTGCATCCCATTTCTATGTTTCATGGTAAGATAGAATATGATTTGCGATGTGTTATGTATTCCTCGTCTACACATCAAATGAATGTAAATGCGACACTTCCTTGCAAGGAAATAGCGTTTGCAGATGTCTACGTATCGTAGCAATAAAGTTCTTATGATTCTTAAAACGCGATATCGCATCTCATTTCTATGTTTCATGGTAAGGTATAATATGATATGCGAAGTGTTATGTATCCGTCGTCTACACTTCAAATGAATGTAAATGCGACACTTTCTTGCAAGGAAATAGCGTTTGCAGATGTCTACGTATCGTAGCATTGGATTTCTGATGCTTCTTAAAACGCGATATCGCATCTCATTTCTATGTTTCATGGTAAGATATAATATGATTTGCGAAGTGTTATGTATTCCTCGTCTACACTTCAAATGAATGTAAATGCGACACTTCCTCGCTAGGAAATAGCGTTAGCAGATGTCTGCGTATCGTAGCAGTAGAGTTCTAATGCTTCTTAAAACGCGATATCGCATCTCATTTCTATGTTTCATGGTAAGATATAATATGATTTGCGAAGTGTTATGTATTCCTCGTCTACACTTCAAATGAATGTAAATGCGACACATCTTTGCAAGGAAATAGCGTTTGCAGATGTCTACGTATCGTTGCAATAGAGTTCTTATGATTCTTAAAACGCGATATCGCATCTCATTTCTATGTTTCATGGTAAGGTATAATATGATTTGCGAAGTGTTATGTATCCGTCGTCTACACTTCAAATGAATGTAAATGCGACACTTTCTTGCAAGGAAATAGCGTTTGCAGATGTCTACGTTTCGTAGCAATAGAGTTCTTATGATTCTTAAAACGCGATATCGCATCACATTTCTATGTTTCTTGGTAAGATATAATATGATTTGCGGAGTGTTATGTATTCCTCGTCTACACTTCAAATGAATGTGAATGCGACACTTCCTCGCTAGGAAATAGCGTTTGCAGATATCTACGTATCGTAGCAGTTGAGTTCTAATGCTTCTTAAAACGCGATATCGCATCTCATTTCTATTTTTCATGGTAAGATATAATATGATTTGCGAAGTGTTATGTATTCCTCGTCTACACATCAAATGAATGTAAATGCGACACTTCCTTGCAAGGAAATAGCGTTTGCAGATGTCTACGTATCGTAGCAATAGAGTTCTTATGATTCTTAAAACGCGATATCGCATCTCATTTCTATGTTTCATGGTAAGATATTATATGATTTGCGAAATGTTGTGTATTCCTCGTCTACACTTCAAATGAATGTGAATGCAACACTTCCTCGCTAGGAAATAGCGTTTGCAGATGTCTACGTATCGAAGCAATAGAGTTCTAATGCTTCTTAAAACACGATATCGCATCTCATTTCTATGTTTCATGGTAAGGTATAATATGAGTTGCGAAGTGTTATGTATTCCTCGTCTGCACTTCAAATGAATGTAAATGCGACACTTTCTTGCAAGGAAATAGCGTTTGCAGATGTCTACGTATCGTAGCAATGGATTTCTGATGCTTCTTAAAACGCGATATCGCATCTCATTTCTATGTTTCATGGTAAGATATAATATGATTTGCGAAGTGTTATGTATTCCTCGTCTACACTACAAATGAATGTGAATGCGACACTTCCTCGCTAGGAAATAGCGTTAGCAGGATGTCTGCGTATCGTAGCAGTAGAGTTCTAATGCTTCTTAAAACGCGATATCGCATCTCATTTCTATGTTTCATGGTAAGATATAATATGATTTGCGAAGTGTTATGTATTCCTCGTCTACACATCAAATGAATGTAAATGCGACACATCTTTGCAAGGAAATAGCGTTTGCAGATGTCTACGTATCGTTGCAAAAGAGTTCTTATGATTCTTAAAACGCGATATCGCATCTCATTTCTATGTTTCATGGTAAGGTATAATATGATTTGCGAAGTGTTATGTATCCGTCGTCTACACTTCAAATGAATGTAAATGCGACACTTTCTTGCAAGGAAATAGCGTTTGCAGATGTCTACGTTTCGTAGCAATGGATTTCTGATGCTTCTTAAAACGAGATATTGCATCCCATTTCTATGTTTCATGGTAAGATAGAATATGATTTGCGATGTGTTATGTATTCCTCGTCTACACATCAAATGAATGTAAATGCGACACTTCCTTGCAAGGAAATAGCGTTTGCAGATGTCTACGTATCGTAGCAATAAAGTTCTTATGATTCTTAAAACGCGATATCGCATCTCATTTCTATGTTTCATGGTAAGGTATAATATGATATGCGAAGTGTTATGTATCTGTCGTCTACACTTCAAATGAATGTAAATGCGACACTTTCTTGCAAGGAAATAGCGTTTGCAGATGTCTACGTATCGTAGCATTGGATTTCTGATGCTTCTTAAAACGCGATATCGCATCTCATTTCTATGTTTCATGGTAAGATATAATATGATTTGCGAAGTGTTATGTATTCCTCGTCTACACTTCAAATGAATGTAAATGCGACACTTCCTCGCTAGGAAATAGCGTTAGCAGATGTCTGCGTATCGTAGCAGTAGAGTTCTAATGCTTCTTAAAACGCGATATCGCATCTCATTTCTATGTTTCATGGTAAGATATAATATGATTTGCGAAGTGTTATGTATTCCTCGTCTACACTTCAAATGAATGTAAATGCGACACATCTTTGCAAGGAAATAGCGTTTGCAGATGTCTACGTATCGTTGCAATAGAGTTCTTATGATTCTTAAAACGCGATATCGCATCTCATTTCTATGTTTCATGGTAAGGTATAATATGATTTGCGAAGTGTTATGTATCCGTCGTCTACACTTCAAATGAATGTAAATGCGACACTTTCTTGCAAGGAAATAGCGTTTGCAGATGTCTACGTTTCGTAGCAATAGAGTTCTTATGATTCTTAAAACGCGATATCGCATCACATTTCTATGTTTCTTGGTAAGATATAATATGATTTGCGGAGTGTTATGTATTCCTCGTCTACACTTCAAATGAATGTGAATGCGACACTTCCTCGCTAGGAAATAGCGTTTGCAGATATCTACGTATCGTAGCAGTTGAGTTCTAATGCTTCTTAAAACGCGATATCGCATCTCATTTCTATTTTTCATGGTAAGATATAATATGATTTGCGAAGTGTTATGTATTCCTCGTCTACACATCAAATGAATGTAAATGCGACACTTCCTTGCAAGGAAATAGCGTTTGCAGATGTCTACGTATCGATGCAATAGAGTTCAAATGCTTCTTAAAACGAGATATTGCATTTCATATCTATGTTTCATGATAAGATATAATATTCATTGCGAAGTGTTATGCATTCCTCGTCTACGATTAAAATGAATGAAAATGCGACACTTCCTTGCAAGGAAATAGCGTTTTCAGATGTCTACGTATCGTAGCAATAGAGTTCTAATGCTTCTTAAAACGCGATATCGCATCTCATTTCTATGTTTCATGGTAAGATATAATATGATTTGCGAAGTGTTATGTATTCCTCGTCTACACTACAAATGAATGTGAATGCGACACTTCCTCGCTAGGAAATAGCGTTAGCAGATGTCTGCGTATCGTAGCAGTAGAGTTCTAATGCTTCTTAAAACGCGATATCGCATCTCATTTCTATGTTTCATGGTAAGATATAATATGATTTGCGAACTGTTATGTATTCCTCGTCTACACTTCAAATGAATGTAAATGCGACACTTCCTTGCAAGGAAATAGCGTTTGCAGATGTCTACGTATCGTAGCAATAGAGTTCTTATGATTCTTAAAACGCGATATCGCATCTCATTTCTATGTTTCATGGTAAGATATTATATGATTTGCGAACTGTTGTGTATTCCTCGTCTACACTTCAAATGAATGTGAATGCCACACTTCCTCGCTAGGAAATAGCGTTTGCAGATGTCTACGTATCGAAGCAATAGAGTTCTAATGCTTCTTAAAACGCGATATCGCATCTCATTTCTATGTTTCATGGTAAGGTATAATATGAATTGCGAAGTGTTATGTATTCCTCGTCTACACTTCAAATGAATGTAAATGCGACACTTTCTTGCAAGGAAATAGCGTTTGCAGATGTCTACGTATCGTAGCAATGGATTTCTGATGCTTCTTAAAACGCGATATCGCATCTCATTTCTATGTTTCATGGTAAGATATAATATGATTTGCGAAGTGTTATGTATTCCTCGTCTACACTACAAATGAATGTGAATGCGACACTTCCTCGCTAGGAAATAGCGTTAGCAGATGTCTGCGTATCGTAGCAGTAGAGTTCTAATGCTTCTTAAAACGCGATATCGCATCTCATTTCTATGTTTCATGGTAAGATATAATATGATTTGCGAAGTGTTATGTATTCCTCGTCTACACATCAAATGAATGTAAATGCGACACATCTTTGCAAGGAAATAGCGTTTGCAGATGTCTACGTATCGTTGCAAAAGAGTTCTTATGATTCTTAAAACGCGATATCGCATCTCATTTCTATGTTTCATGGTAAGGTATAATATGATTTGCGAAGTGTTATGTATCCGTCGTCTACACTTCAAATGAATGTAAATGCGACACTTTCTTGCAAGGAAATAGCGTTTGCAGATGTCTACGTTTCGTAGCAATGGATTTCTGATGCTTCTTAAAACGAGATATTGCATCCCATTTCTATGTTTCATGGTAAGATAGAATATGATTTGCGATGTGTTATGTATTCCTCGTCTACACATCAAATGAATGTAAATGCGACACTTCCTTGCAAGGAAATAGCGTTTGCAGATGTCTACGTATCGTAGCAATAAAGTTCTTATGATTCTTAAAACGCGATATCGCATCTCATTTCTATGTTTCATGGTAAGGTATAATATGATATGCGAAGTGTTATGTATCCGTCGTCTACACTTCAAATGAATGTAAATGCGACACTTTCTTGCAAGGAAATAGCGTTTGCAGATGTCTACGTATCGTAGCATTGGATTTCTGATGCTTCTTAAAACGCGAGATCGCATCTCATTTCTATGTTTCATGGTAAGATATAATATGATTTGCGAAGTGTTATGTATTCCTCGTCTACACTTCAAATGAATGTAAATGCGACACTTCCTCGCTAGGAAATAGCGTTAGCAGATGTCTGCGTATCGTAGCAGTAGAGTTCTAATGCTTCTTAAAACGCGATATCGCATCTCATTTCTATGTTTCATGGTAAGATATAATATGATTTGCGAAGTGTTATGTATTCCTCGTCTACACTACAAATGAATGTGAATGCGACACTTCCTCGCTAGGAAATAGCGTTAGCAGATGTCTGCGTATCGTAGCAGTAGAGTTCTAATGCTTCTTAAAACGCGATATCGCATCTCATTTCTATGTTTCATGGTAAGATATAATATGATTTGCGAACTGTTATGTATTCCTCGTCTACACTTCAAATGAATGTAAATGCGACACTTCCTTGCAAGGAAATAGCGTTTGCAGATGTCTACGTATCGTAGCAATAGAGTTCTTATGATTCTTAAAACGCGATATCGCATCTCATTTCTATGTTTCATGGTAAGATATTATATGATTTGCGAACTGTTGTGTATTCCTCGTCTACACTTCAAATGAATGTGAATGCCACACTTCCTCGCTAGGAAATAGCGTTTGCAGATGTCTACGTATCGAAGCAATAGAGTTCTAATGCTTCTTAAAACGCGATATCGCATCTCATTTCTATGTTTCATGGTAAGGTATAATATGAATTGCGAAGTGTTATGTATTCCTCGTCTACACTTCAAATGAATGTAAATGCGACACTTTCTTGCAAGGAAATAGCGTTTGCAGATGTCTACGTATCGTAGCATTGGATTTCTGATGCTTCTTAAAACGCGATATCGCATCTCATTTCTATGTTTCATGGTAAGATATAATATGATTTGCGAAGTGTTATGTATTCCTCGTCTACACTTCAAATGAATGTAAATGCGACACTTCCTCGCTAGGAAATAGCGTTAGCAGATGTCTGCGTATCGAAGCAGTAGAGTTCTAATGCTTCTTAAAACGCGATATCGCATCTCATTTCTATGTTTCATGGTAAGATATAATATGATTTGCGAAGTGTTATGTATTCCTCGTCTACACTTCAAATGAATGTAAATGCGACACATCTTTGCAAGGAAATAGCGTTTGCAGATGTCTACGTATCGTTGCAATAGAGTTCTTATGATTCTTAAAACGCGATATCGCATCTCATTTCTATGTTTCATGGTAAGGTATAATATGATTTGCGAAGTGTTATGTATCCGTCGTCTACACTTCAAATGAATGTAAATGCGACACTTTCTTGCAAGGAAATAGCGTTTGCAGATGTCTACGTTTCGTAGCAATAGAGTTCTTATGATTCTTAAAACGCGATATCGCATCACATTTCTATGTTTCTTGGTAAGATATAATATGATTTGCGGAGTGTTATGTATTCCTCGTCTACACTTCAAATGAATGTGAATGCGACACTTCCTCGCTAGGAAATAGCGTTTGCAGATATCTACGTATCGTAGCAGTTGAGTTCTAATGCTTCTTAAAACGCGATATCGCATCTCATTTCTATTTTTCATGGTAAGATATAATATGATTTGCGAAGTGTTATGTATTCCTCGTCTACACATCAAATGAATGTAAATGCGACACTTCCTTGCAAGGAAATAGCGTTTGCAGATGTCTACGTATCGTAGCAATAGAGTTCTTATGATTCTTAAAACGCGATATCGCATCTCATTTCTATGTTTCATGGTAAGGTATAATATGATTTGCGAAGTGTTATGTATCCGTCGTCTACACTTCAAATGAATGTAAATGCGACACTTTCTTGCAAGGAAATAGCGTTTGCAGATGTCTACGTTTCGTAGCAATAGAGTTCTTATGATTCTTAAAACGCGATATCGCATCTCATTTCTATGTTTCATGGTAAGATATTATATGATTTGCGAACTGTTGTGTATTCCTCGTCTACACTTCAAATGAATGTGAATGCAACACTTCCTCGCTAGGAAATAGCGTTTGCAGATGTCTACGTATCGAAGCAATAGAGTTCTAATGCTTCTTAAAACGCGATATCGCATCTCATTTCTATGTTTCATGGTAAGGTATAATATGAGTTGCGAAGTGTTATGTATTCCTCGTCTGCACTTCAAATGAATGTAAATGCGACACTTTCTTGCAAGGAAATAGCGTTTGCAGATGTCTACGTATCGTAGCAATGGATTTCTGATGCTTCTTAAAACGCGATATCGCATCTCATTTCTATGTTTCATGGTAAGATATAATATGATTTGCGAAGTGTTATGTATTCCTCGTCTACACTACAAATGAATGTGAATGCGACACTTCCTCGCTAGGAAATAGCGTTAGCAGGATGTCTGCGTATCGTAGCAGTAGAGTTCTAATGCTTCTTAAAACGCGATATCGCATCTCATTTCTATGTTTCATGGTAAGATATAATATGATTTGCGAAGTGTTATGTATTCCTCGTCTACACATCAAATGAATGTAAATGCGACACATCTTTGCAAGGAAATAGCGTTTGCAGATGTCTACGTATCGTTGCAAAAGAGTTCTTATGATTCTTAAAACGCGATATCGCATCTCATTTCTATGTTTCATGGTAAGGTATAATATGATATGCGAAGTGTTATGTATCCGTCGTCTACACTTCAAATGAATGTAAATGCGACACTTTCTTGCAAGGAAATAGCGTTTGCAGATGTCTACGTATCGTAGCATTGGATTTCTGATGCTTCTTAAAACGCGATATCGCATCTCATTTCTATGTTTCATGGTAAGATATAATATGATTTGCGAAGTGTTATGTATTCCTCGTCTACACTTCAAATGAATGTAAATGCGACACTTCCTCGCTAGGATATAGCGTTAGCAGATGTCTGCGTATCGTAGCAGTAGAGTTCTAATGCTTCTTAAAACGCGATATCGCATCTCATTTCTATGTTTCATGGTAAGATATAATATGATTTGCGAAGTGTCATGTATTCCTCGTCTACACTTCAAATGAATGTAAATGCGACACATCTTTGCAAGGAAATAGCGTTTGCAGATGTCTACGTATCGTTGCAATAGAGTTCTTATGATTCTTAAAACGCGATATCGCATCTCATTTCTATGTTTCATGGTAAGGTATAATATGATTTGCGAAGTGTTATGTATCCGTCGTCTACACTTCAAATGAATGTAAATGCGACACTTTCTTGCAAGGAAATAGCGTTTGCAGATGTCTACGTTTCGTAGCAATAGAGTTCTTATGATTCTTAAAACGCGATATCGCATCACATTTCTATGTTTCTTGGTAAGATATAATATGATTTGCGGAGTGTTGTGTATTCCTCGTCTACACTTCAAATGAATGTGAATGCGACACTTCCTCGCTAGGAAATAGCGTTTGCAGATATCTACGTATCGTAGCAGTTGAGTTCTTATGATTCTTAAAACGCGATATCGCATCTCATTTCTATGTTTCATGGTAAGATATTATATGATTTGCGAACTGTTGTGTATTCCTCGTCTACACTTCAAATGAATGTGAATGCCACACTTCCTCGCTAGGAAATAGCGTTTGCAGATGTCTACGTATCGAAGCAATAGAGTTCTAATGCTTCTTAAAACGCGATATCGCATC